>NW_027185025.1:0-42039 GCF_040668555.2 Bombus flavifrons
CGCAAATCTCGATGATTTCGTCGATTTTGATGAAAATTGACCGTCATTTCCTTCCCGTTTGAGATATTTCGACGTTTAAGCGCTCCTTTTACTCCTTTATACGTGCAGAATGTACTAAACAACCGTTTAACCGTCGAAACAAGCGGAACAGCTCGCAAATCTCGATGATTTCGTCGATTTTGATGAAAACTGACCGTCATTTCCTTCCCGTTTGAGATATTTCGACGTTTAAGCGCTCCTTTTACTCCTTTTTACGTGCAGAATGTAATAAACATCCGTTTAACCGTCGAAACAAGCGGAACAGCTCGCAAATCTCGATGATTTCGTCGATTTTGATGAAAACTGACCGTCATTTCCTTCCCGTTTGAGATATTTCGACGTTTAAGCGCTCCTTTTACTCCTTTTTACGTGCAGAATGTTATAAACATCCGTTTAACCGTCGAAACAAGCGGAACAGCTCGCAAATCTCGATGATTTCGTCGATTTTGATGAAAACTGACCGTCATTTCCTTCCCGTTTGAGATATTTCGACGTTTAAGCGCTCCTTTTACTCCTTTTTCGTGCAGAATGTAATAAACATCCGTTTAACCGTCGAAACAAGCGGAACAGCTCGCAAATCTCGATGATTTCGTCGATTTTGATGAAAACTGACCGTCATTTCCTTCCGTTTGAGATATTTCGACGTTTAAGCGCTCCTTTTACTTCTTTTTACGTGCAGAATGTAATAAACATCCGTTTAACCGTCGAAACAAGCGGAACAGCTCGCAAATCTCGATGATTTCGTCGATTTTGATGAAAACTGACCGTCATTTCCTTCCCGTTTGAGACATTTCGACGTTTAAGCGCTCCTTTTACTCCTTTTTACGTGCAGAATGTAATAAACATCTGTTTAACCGTCGAAACGAGCGGAACAGCTCGCAAATCTCGATGATTTCGTCGATTTTGATGAAAATTGACCGTCATTTCCTTCCCGTTTGAGATATTTCGACGTTTAAGCGCTCCTTTTACTCCTTTATACGTGCAGAATGTACTAAACAACCGTTTAACCGTCGAAACAAGCGGAACAGCTCGCAAATCTCGATGATTTCGTCGATTTTGATGAAAACTGACCGTCATTTCCTTCCCGTTTGAGATATTTCGACGTTTAAGCGCTCCTTTTACTCCTTTTTACGTGCAGAATGTAATAAACAACCGTTTAACCGTCGAAACAAGCGGAACAGCTCGCAAAGCTCGATGATTTCGTCGATTTTGATGAAAACTGACCGTCATTTCCTTCCCGTTTGAGATATTTCGACGTTTAAGCGCTCCTTTTACTCCTTTTTACGTGCAGAATGTAATAAACATCCGTTTAACCGTCGAAACAAGCGGAACAGCTCGCAAATCTCGATGATTTCGTCGATTTTGATGAAAACTGACCGTCATTTCCTTCCCGTTTGAGATATTTCGACGTTTAAGCGCTCCTTTTACTCCTTTTTACGTGCAGAATGTTATAAACATCCGTTTAACCGTCGAAACAAGCGGAACAGCTCGCAAATCTCGATGATTTCGTCGATTTTGATGAAAACTGACCGTCATTTCCTTCCCGTTTGAGATATTTCGACGTTTAAGCGCTCCTTTTACTCCTTTTTACGTGCAGAATGTAATAAACAACCGTTTAACCGTCGAAACAAGCAGAGCAGCTCGCAAATCTCGATGATTTCGTCGATTTTGATGAAAATTGACCGTCATTTCCTTCCCGTTTGAGATATTTCGACGTTTAAGCGCTCCTTTTACTCCTTTTTACGTGCAGAATGTAATAAACAACCGTTTAACCGTCGAAACAAGCAGAGCAGCTCGCAAATCTCGATGATTTCGTCGATTTTGATGAAAATTGACCGTCATTTCCTTCCCGTTTGAGATATTTCGACGTTTAAGCGCTCCTTTTACTCCTTTTTACGTGCAGAATGTAATAAACAACCGTTTAACCGTCGAAACAAGCGGAACAGCTCGCAAAGCTCGATGATTTCGTCGATTTTGATGAAAACTGACCGTCATTTCCTTCCCGTTTGAGATATTTCGACGTTTAAGCGCTCCTTTTACTCCTTTTTACGTGCAGAATGTAATAAACATCCGTTTAACCGTCGAAACAAGCGGAACAGCTCGCAAATCTCGATGATTTCGTCGATTTTGATGAAAACTGACCGTCATTTCCTTCCCGTTTGAGATATTTCGACGTTTAAGCGCTCCTTTTACTCCTTTTTACGTGCAGAATGTTATAAACATCCGTTTAACCGTCGAAACAAGCGGAACAGCTCGCAAATCTCGATGATTTCGTCGATTTTGATGAAAACTGACCGTCATTTCCTTCCCGTTTGAGATATTTCGACGTTTAAGCGCTCCTTTTACTCCTTTTTCGTGCAGAATGTAAGAAACATCCGTTTAACAGTCGAAACAAGCGGAACAGCTCGCAAATCTCGATGATTTCGTCGATTTGATGAAAACTGACCGTCATTTCCTTCCCGTTTGAGATATTTCGACGTTTAAGCGCTCCTTTTACTCCTTTTTACGTGCAGAATGTAATAAACAACCGTTTAACCGTCGAAACAAGCAGAGCAGCTCGCAAATCTCGATGATTTCGTCGATTTTGATGAAAATTGACCGTCATTTCCTTCCCGTTTGAGATATTTCGACGTTTAAGCGCTCCTTTTACTCCTTTTTACGTGCAGAATGTAATAAACAACCGTTTAACCGTCGAAACAAGCGGAACAGCTCGCAAAGCTCGATGATTTCGTCGATTTTGATGAAAACTGACCGTCATTTCCTTCCCGTTTGAGATATTTCGACGTTTAAGCGCTCCTTTTACTCCTTTTTACGTGCAGAATGTAATAAACATCCGTTTAACCGTCGAAACAAGCGGAACAGCTCGCAAATCTCGATGATTCGTCGATTTTGATGAAAACTGACCGTCATTTCCTTCCCGTTTGAGATATTTCGACGTTTAAGCGCTCCTTTTACTCCTTTTTACGTGCAGAATGTTATAAACATCCGTTTAACCGTCGAAACAAGCGGAACAGCTCGCAAATCTCGATGATTTCGTCGATTTTGATGAAAACTGACCGTCATTTCCTTCCCGTTTGAGATATTTCGACGTTCAAGCGCTCCTTTTACTCCTTTTTCGTGCAGAATGTAATAAACATCCGTTTAACCGTCGAAACAAGCGGAACAGCTCGCAAATCTCGATGATTTCGTCGATTTTGATGAAAACTGACCGTCATTTCCTTCCCGTTTGAGATATTTCGACGTTTAAGCGCTCCTTTTACTCCTTTTTACGTGCAGAATGTAATAAACAACCGTTTAACCGTCGAAACAAGCAGAGCAGCTCGCAAATCTCGATGATTTCGTCGATTTTGATGAAAATTGACCGTCATTTCCTTCCCGTTTGAGATATTTCGACGTTTAAGCGCTCCTTTTACTCCTTTTTACGTGCAGAATGTAATAAACAACCGTTTAACCGTCGAAACAAGCAGAGCAGCTCGCAAATCTCGATGATTTCGTCGATTTTGATGAAAATTGACCGTCATTTCCTTCCCGTTTGAGATATTTCGACGTTTAAGCGCTCCTTTTACTCCTTTTTACGTGCAGAATGTAATAAACAACCGTTTAACCGTCGAAACAAGCGGAACAGCTCGCAAAGCTCGATGATTTCGTCGATTTTGATGAAAACTGACCGTCATTTCCTTCCCGTTTGAGATATTTCGACGTTTAAGCGCTCCTTTTACTCCTTTTTACGTGCAGAATGTAATAAACATCCGTTTAAACCGTCGAAACAAGCGGAACAGCTCGCAAATCTCGATGATTTCGTCGATTTTGATGAAAACTGACCGTCATTTCCTTCCCGTTTGAGATATTTCGACGTTTAAGCGCTCCTTTTACTCCTTTTTCGTGCAGAATGTAATAAACATCCGTTTAACCGTCGAAACAAGCGGAACAGCTCGCAAATCTCGATGATTTCGTCGATTTTGATGAAAACTGACCGTCATTTCCTTCCCGTTTGAGATATTTCGACGTTTAAGCGCTCCTTTTACTTCTTTTTACGTGCAGAATGTAATAAACATCCGTTTAACCGTCGAAACAAGCGGAACAGCTCGCAAATCTCGATGATTTCGTCGATTTTGATGAAAACTGACCGTCATTTCCTTCCCGTTTGAGACATTTCGACGTTTAAGCGCTCCTTTTACTCCTTTTTACGTGCAGAATGTAATAAACATCTGTTTAACCGTCGAAACGAGCGGAACAGCTCGCAAATCTCGATGATTTCGTCGATTTTGATGAAAATTGACCGTCATTTCCTTCCCGTTTGAGATATTTCGACGTTTAAGCGCTCCTTTTACTCCTTTATACGTGCAGAATGTACTAAACAACCGTTTAAACCGTCGAAACAAGCGGAACAGCTCGCAAATCTCGATGATTTCGTCGATTTTGATGAAAACTGACCGTCATTTCCTTCCCGTTTGAGATATTTCGACGTTTAAGCGCTCCTTTTACTCCTTTTTACGTGCAGAATGTAATAAACAACCGTTTAACCGTCGAAACAAGCGGAACAGCTCGCAAAGCTCGATGATTTCGTCGATTTTGATGAAAACTGACCGTCATTTCCTTCCCGTTTGAGATATTTCGACGTTTAAGCGCTCCTTTTACTCCTTTTTACGTGCAGAATGTAATAAACATCCGTTTAACCGTCGAAACAAGCGGAACAGCTCGCAAATCTCGATGATTTCGTCGATTTTGATGAAAACTGACCGTCATTTCCTTCCCGTTTGAGATATTTCGACGTTTAAGCGCTCCTTTTACTCCTTTTTACGTGCAGAATGTTATAAACATCCGTTTAACCGTCGAAACAAGCGGAACAGCTCGCAAATCTCGATGATTTCGTCGATTTTGATGAAAACTGACCGTCATTTCCTTCCCGTTTGAGATATTTCTACGTTTAAGCGCTCCTTTTACTCCTTTTTCGTGCAGAATGTAATAAACATCCGTTTAACCGTCGAAACAAGCGGAACAGCTCGCAAATCTCGATGATTTCGTCGATTTTGATGAAAACTGACCGTCATTTCCTTCCCGTTTGAGACATTTCGACGTTTAAGCGCTCCTTTTACTCCTTTTTACGTGCAGAATGTAATAAACA
Source organism: Bombus flavifrons (assembly GCF_040668555.2). Classification (NCBI taxonomy): domain Eukaryota; kingdom Metazoa; phylum Arthropoda; class Insecta; order Hymenoptera; family Apidae; genus Bombus; species Bombus flavifrons. The sequence goes on from NW_027185025.1 coordinate 5,165, forward strand.
TCTGTTTAACCGTCGAAACGAGCGGAACAGCTCGCAAATCTCGATGATTTCGTCGATTTTGATGAAAATTGACAGTCATTTCCTTCCCGTTTGAGATATTTCGACGTTTAAGCGCTCCTTTTACTCCTTTATACGTGCAGAATGTAATAAACAACCGTTTAACCGTCGAAACAAGCGGAACAGCTCGCAAATCTCGATGATTTCGTCGATTTTGATGAAAACTGACCGTCATTTCCTTCCCGTTTGAGATATTTCGACGTTTAAGCGCTCCTTTTACTCCTTTTTACGTGCAGAATGTAATAAACATCCGTTTAACCGTCGAAACAAGCGGAACAGCTCGCAAATCTCGATGATTTCGTCGATTTTGATGAAAACTGACCGTCATTTCCTTCCCGTTTGAGATATTTCGACGTTTAAGCGCTCCTTTTACTCCTTTTTACGTGCAGAATGTAATAAACTACCGTTTAACCGTCGAAACAAGCGGAACAGCTCGCAAATCTCGATGATTTCGTTGATTTTGATGAAAACTGACCGTCATTTCCTTCCCGTTTGAGATATTTCGACGTTTAAGCGCTCTTTTTACTCCTTTTTACGTGCAGAATGTAATAAACATCCGTATAACCGTCGAAACAAGCGGAACTGCTCGCAAATCTCGATGATTTCGTCGATTTTGAAGAAAACTGACCGTCATTTCCTTCCCGTTTGAGATATTTCGACGTTTAAGCGCTCTTTCTACTCCTTTTTCGTGCAGAATGTAATAAACAACCGTTTAAACCGTCGAAACAAGCGGAACAGCTCGCAAATCTCGATAATTTCGTCGATTTTGATGAAAACTGACCGTCATTTCCTTCCCGTTTGAGATATTTCGACGTTTAAGCGCTCCTTTTACTCCTTTTTACGTGCAGAATGTTATAAACATCCGTTTAACCGTCGAAACAAGCGGAACAGCTCGCAAATCTCGATGATTTCGTCGATTTTGATGAAAACTGACCGTCATTTCCTTCCCGTTTGAGATATTTCGACGTTTAAGCGCTCCTTTTACTCCTTTTTCGTGCAGAATGTAATAAACATCCGTTTAACCGTCGAAACAAGCGGAACAGCTCGCAAATCTCGATGATTTCGTCGATTTTGATGAAAACTGACCGTCATTTCCTTCCCGTTTGAGACATTTCGACGTTTAAGCGCTCCTTTTACTCCTTTTTACGTGCAGAATGTAATAAACATCTGTTTAACCGTCGAAACGAGCGGAACAGCTCGCAAATCTCGATGATTTCGTCGATTTTGATGAAAATTGACCGTCATTTCCTTCCCGTTTGAGATATTTCGACGTTTAAGCGCTCCTTTTACTCCTTTATACGTGCAGAATGTAATAAACAACCGTTTAACCGTCGAAACAAGCGGAACAGCTCGCAAATCTCGATGATTTCGTCGATTTTGATGAAAACTGACCGTCATTTCCTTCCCGTTTGAGATATTTCGACGTTTAAGCGCTCCTTTTACTCCTTTTTACGTGCAGAATGTAATAAACATCCGTTTAACCGTCGAAACAAGCGGAACAGCTCGCAAATCTCGATGATTTCGTCGATTTTGATGAAAACTGACCGTCATTTCCTTCCCGTTTGAGATATTTCGACGTTTAAGCGCTCCTTTTACTCCTTTTTACGTGCAGAATGTAATAAACTACCGTTTAACCGTCGAAACAAGCGGAACAGCTCGCAAATCTCGATGATTTCGTTGATTTTGATGAAAACTGACCGTCATTTCCTTCCCGTTTGAGATATTTCGACGTTTAAGCGCTCTTTTTACTCCTTTTTACGTGCAGAATGTAATAAACATCCGTTTAACCGTCGAAACAAGCGGAACAGCTCGCAAATCTCGATGATTTCGTCGATTTTGATGAAAACTGACCGTCATTTCCTTCCCGTTTGAGATATTTCGACGTTTAAGCGCTCCTTTTACTCCTTTTTACGTGCAGAATGTAATAAACTACCGTTTAACCGTCGAAACAAGCGGAACAGCTCGCAAATCTCGATGATTTCGTTGATTTTGATGAAAACTGACCGTCATTTCCTTCCCGTTTGAGATATTTCGACGTTTAAGCGCTCTTTTTACTCCTTTTTACGTGCAGAATGTAATAAACATCCGTATAACCGTCGAAACAAGCGGAACTGCTCGCAAATCTCGATGATTTCGTCGATTTTGAAGAAAACTGACCGTCATTTCCTTCCCGTTTGAGATATTTCGACGTTTAAGCGCTCTTTCTACTCCTTTTTCGTGCAGAATGTAATAAACAACCGTTTAACCGTCGAAACAAGCGGAACAGCTCGCTAATCTCGATAATTTCGTCGATTTTGATGAAAACTGACCTTTATTTCCTTCCCGTTTTAGATATTTCGACGTTTAAGCGCTCCTTTTTCTCCTTTTTACGTGCAGAATGTAATAAACATCCGTTTAACCGTCGAAACAAGCGGAACAGCTCGCAAATCTCGATGATTTCGTCGATTTTGATGAAAACTGACCGTCATTTCCTTCCCGTTTGAGATATTTCGACGTTTAAGCGCTCCTTTTACTCCTTTTTACGTGCAGAATGTAATAAACAACCGTTTAACCGTCGAAACAAGCGGAACAGCTCGCAAATCTCGATGATTTCGTCGATTTTGATGAAAACTGACCGTCATTTCCTTCCCGTTTGAGATATTTCGACGTTTAAGCGCTCCTTTTACTCCTTTTTACGTGCAGAATGTAATAAACAACCGTTTAACCGTCGAAACAAGCGGAACAGCTCGCAAATCTCGATGATTTCGTCGATTTTGATGAAAACTGACCGTCATTTCCTTCCCGTTTGAGATATTTCGACGTTTAAGCGCTCCTTTTACTCCTTTTTACGTGCAGAATGTAATAAACAACCGTTTAACCGTCGAAACAAGCGGAACAGCTCGCAAATCTCGATGATTTCGTCGATTTTGATGAAAACTGACCGTCATTTCCTTCCCGTTTGAGACATTTCGACGTTTAAGCGCTCCTTTTACTCCTTTTTACGTGCAGAATGTAATAAACAACCTTTTAACCGTCGAAACAAGCTGAACAGCTCGCACTTCTCGATGATTTCGTCGATTTTGATGAAAACTGACCGTCATTTCCTTCCCGTTTGAGATATTTCGACGTTTAAGCGCTCCTTTTACTCCTTTTTACGTGCAGAATGTAATAAACAACCGTTTAACCGTCGAAACAAGCGGAACAGCTCGCAAATCTCGATGATTTCGTCGTTTTTGATGAATAACTGACCGTCATTTCCTTCCCGTTTGAGATATTTCGACGTTTAAGCGCTCTTTTTACTCCTTTTTACGTGTAGAATGTAATAAACATCCGTTTAACCGTCGAAACAAGCGGAACAGCTCGCAAATCTCGATGATTTCGTCGATTTTGACGAAAACTGACCGTCATTTCCTTCCCGTTTGAGATATTTCGACGTTTAAGCGCTCATTTCACTCCTTTTTACGTGCAGAATGCAATGCACAACAGTTTAATCGTCGAAACAAGCGGAACAGCTCGCAAATCTCGATGATTTCGTCGATTTTGAAGAAAACTGACCGTCATTTCCTTCCCGTTTGACATATTTCGACGTTTAAGCGCTCTTTTTACTCCTTTTTACGTGCAGAATGTAATAAACAACCGTTTAACCGTCGAAACAAGCGGAACAGCTCGCAAATCTCGATGATTTCGTCGATTTTGATGAAAACTGACCGTCATTTCCTTCCCGTTTGAGATATTTCGACGCTTAAGCGCTCCTTTTACTCCTTTTTACGTGCAGAATGTAATAAACAACCGCTTAACCGTCGAAACAAGCGGAACAGCTCGCAAATCTCGATGATTTCGTCGATTTTGATGAAAACTGACCGTCATTTCCTTCCCGTTTGAGATATTTCGACGTTTAAGCGCTCCTTTTACTCCTTTTTACGTGCAGAATGTAATAAGCAACCGTTTAACCGTCGAAACAAGCGGAACAGCTCGCAAATCTCGATGATTTCGTCGTTTTTGATGAATAACTGACCGTCATTTCCTTCCCGTTTGAGATATTTCGACGTTTAAGCGCTCTTTTTACTCCTTTTTACGTGCAGAATGTAATAAACATCCGTTTAACCGTCGAAACAAGCGGAACAGCTCGCAAATCTCGATGATTTCGTCGATTTTGACGAAAACTGACCGTCATTTCCTTCCCGTTTGAGATATTTCGACGTTTAAGCGCTCCTTTTACTCCTTTTTACGTGCAGAATGTAATAAACAACCGTTTAACCGTCGAAACAAGCGGAACAGCTCGCAAATCTCGATGATTTCGTCGATTTTGATGAAAACTGACCGTCATTTCCTTCCCGTTTGAGATATTTCGACGTTTAAGCGCTCCTTTTACTCCTTTTTACGTGCAGAATGTAATAAACAACGGTTTAACCGTCGAAACAAGCGGAACAGCTCGCAAATCTCGATGATTTCGTCGATTTTGATGAATAACTGACCGTCATTTCCTTCCCGTTTGAGATATTTTTACGTTTAAGCGCTCTTTTTACTCCTTTTTACGTGCAGAATGTAATAAACATCCGTTTAACCGTCGAAACAAGCGGAACAGCTCGCAAATCTCGATGATTTCGTCGATTTTGACGAAAACTGACCGTCATTTCCTTCCCGTTTGAGATATTTCGACGTTTAAGCGCTCCTTTTACTCCTTTTTACGTGCAGAATGTAATAAACTACCGTTTAACCGTCGAAACAAGCGGAACAGCTCGCAAATCTCGATGATTTCGTCGATTTTGAAGAAAACTGACCGTCATTTCCTTCCCGTTTGAGATATTTCGACGTTTAAGCGCTCCTTTTACTCCTTTTTACGTGCAGAATGTAATAAGCAACCGTTTAACCGTCGAAACAAGCGGAACAGCTCGCAAATCTCGATGATTTCGTCGTTTTTGATGAATAACTGACCGTCATTTCCTTCCCGTTTGAGATATTTCGACGTTTAAGCGCTCTTTATACTCCTTTTTACGTGCAGAATGTAATAAACATCCGTTTAACCGTCGAAACAAGCGGAACAGCTCGCAAATCTCGATGATTTCGTCGATTTTGACGAAAACTGACCGTCATTTCCTTCCCGTTTGAGATATTTCGACGTTTAAGCGCTCATTTCACTCCTTTTTACGTGCAGAATGCAATGCACAACAGTTTAATCGTCGAAACAAGCGGAACAGCTCGCAAATCTCGATGATTCCGTCGATTTTGATGAAAACTGACCGTCATTTCCTTCCCGTTTGAGATATTTCGACGTTTAAGCGCTCATTTCACTCCTTTTTACGTGCAGAATGCAATGCACAACAGTTTAATCGTCGAAACAAGCGGAACAGCTCGCAAATCTCGATGATTTCGTCGATTTTGAAGAAAACTGACCGTCATTTCCTTCCCGTTTGAGATATTTCGACGTTTAAGCGCTCCTTTTACTCCTTTTTGCGTGCAGAATGTAATAAACAACCGTTTAACCGTCTAAACAAGCGGAACAGCTCGCAAATCTCGATGATTTCGTCGATTTTGAAGAAAACTGACCGTCATTTCCTTCCCGTTTGAGATATTTCGACGTTTAAGCGCTCCTTTTACTCCTTTTTACGTGCAGAATGTAATAAACAACCGTTTAACCGTCGAAACAAGCGGAACAGCTCGCAAATCTCGATGATTTCGTCGATTTTGATGAAAACTGACCGTCATTTCCTTCCCGTTTGAGATATTTCGACGTTTAAGCGCTCATTTCACTCCTTTTTAAGTGCAGAATGCAATGCACAACAGTTTAATCGTCGAAACAAGCGGAACAGCTCGCAAATCTCGATGATTTCGTCGATTTTGAAGAAAACTGACCGTCATTTCCTTCCCGTTTGACATATTTCGACGTTTAAGCGCTCCTTTTACTCCTTTTTACGTGCAGAATGTAATAAACAACCGTTTAACCGTCGAAACAAGCGGAACAGCTCGCAAATCTCGATGATTTCGTCGATTTTGATGAAAACTGACCGTCATTTCCTTCCCGTTTGAGACATTTCGACGTTTAAGCGCTCCTTTTACTCCTTTTTACGTGCAGAATGTAATAAACAACCTTTTAACCGTCGAAACAAGCTGAACAGCTCGCACTTCTCGATGATTTCGTCGATTTTGATGAAAACTGACCGTCATTTCCTTCCCGTTTGAGATATTTCGACGTTTAAGCGCTCCTTTTACTCCTTTTTACGTGCAGAATGTAATAAACAACCGTTTAACCGTCGAAACAAGCGGAACAGCTCGCAAATCTCGATGATTTCGTCGTTTTTGATGAATAACTGACCGTCATTTCCTTCCCGTTTGAGATATTTCGACGTTTAAGCGCTCTTTTTACTCCTTTTTACGTGTAGAATGTAATAAACATCCGTTTAACCGTCGAAACAAGCGGAACAGCTCGCAAATCTCGATGATTTCGTCGATTTTGACGAAAACTGACCGTCATTTCCTTCCCGTTTGAGATATTTCGACGTTTAAGCGCTCATTTCACTCCTTTTTACGTGCAGAATGCAATGCACAACAGTTTAATCGTCGAAACAAGCGGAACAGCTCGCAAATCTCGATGATTTCGTCGATTTTGAAGAAAACTGACCGTCATTTCCTTCCCGTTTGACATATTTCGACGTTTAAGCGCTCTTTTTACTCCTTTTTACGTGCAGAATGTAATAAACAACCGTTTAACCGTCGAAACAAGCGGAACAGCTCGCAAATCTCGATGATTTCGTCGATTTTGATGAAAACTGACCGTCATTTCCTTCCCGTTTGAGATATTTCGACGCTTAAGCGCTCCTTTTACTCCTTTTTACGTGCAGAATGTAATAAACAACCGCTTAACCGTCGAAACAAGCGGAACAGCTCGCAAATCTCGATGATTTCGTCGATTTTGATGAAAACTGACCGTCATTTCCTTCCCGTTTGAGATATTTCGACGTTTAAGCGCTCCTTTTACTCCTTTTTACGTGCAGAATGTAATAAGCAACCGTTTAACCGTCGAAACAAGCGGAACAGCTCGCAAATCTCGATGATTTCGTCGTTTTTGATGAATAACTGACCGTCATTTCCTTCCCGTTTGAGATATTTCGACGTTTAAGCGCTCTTTTTACTCCTTTTTACGTGCAGAATGTAATAAACATCCGTTTAACCGTCGAAACAAGCGGAACAGCTCGCAAATCTCGATGATTTCGTCGATTTTGACGAAAACTGACCGTCATTTCCTTCCCGTTTGAGATATTTCGACGTTTAAGCGCTCCTTTTACTCCTTTTTACGTGCAGAATGTAATAAACAACCGTTTAACCGTCGAAACAAGCGGAACAGCTCGCAAATCTCGATGATTTCGTCGATTTTGATGAAAACTGACCGTCATTTCCTTCCCGTTTGAGATATTTCGACGTTTAAGCGCTCCTTTTACTCCTTTTTACGTGCAGAATGTAATAAACAACCGTTTAACCGTCGAAACAAGCGGAACAGCTCGCAAATCTCGATGATTTCGTCGATTTTGATGAAAACTGACCGTCATTTCCTTCCCGTTTGAGATATTTCGACGTTTAAGCGCTCCTTTTACTCCTTTTTACGTGCAGAATGTAATAAACAACGGTTTAACCGTCGAAACAAGCGGAACAGCTCGCAAATCTCGATGATTTCGTCGATTTTGATGAATAACTGACCGTCATTTCCTTCCCGTTTGAGATATTTTTACGTTTAAGCGCTCTTTTTACTCCTTTTTACGTGCAGAATGTAATAAACATCCGTTTAACCGTCGAAACAAGCGGAACAGCTCGCAAATCTCGATGATTTCGTCGATTTTGACGAAAACTGACCGTCATTTCCTTCCCGTTTGAGATATTTCGACGTTTAAGCGCTCCTTTTACTCCTTTTTACGTGCAGAATGTAATAAACTACCGTTTAACCGTCGAAACAAGCGGAACAGCTCGCAAATCTCGATGATTTCGTCGATTTTGAAGAAAACTGACCGTCATTTCCTTCCCGTTTGAGATATTTCGACGTTTAAGCGCTCCTTTTACTCCTTTTTACGTGCAGAATGTAATAAGCAACCGTTTAACCGTCGAAACAAGCGGAACAGCTCGCAAATCTCGATGATTTCGTCGTTTTTGATGAATAACTGACCGTCATTTCCTTCCCGTTTGAGATATTTCGACGTTTAAGCGCTCTTTATACTCCTTTTTACGTGCAGAATGTAATAAACATCCGTTTAACCGTCGAAACAAGCGGAACAGCTCGCAAATCTCGATGATTTCGTCGATTTTGACGAAAACTGACCGTCATTTCCTTCCCGTTTGAGATATTTCGACGTTTAAGCGCTCATTTCACTCCTTTTTACGTGCAGAATGCAATGCACAACAGTTTAATCGTCGAAACAAGCGGAACAGCTCGCAAATCTCGATGATTCCGTCGATTTTGATGAAAACTGACCGTCATTTCCTTCCCGTTTGAGATATTTCGACGTTTAAGCGCTCATTTCACTCCTTTTTACGTGCAGAATGCAATGCACAACAGTTTAATCGTCGAAACAAGCGGAACAGCTCGCAAATCTCGATGATTTCGTCGATTTTGAAGAAAACTGACCGTCATTTCCTTCCCGTTTGAGATATTTCGACGTTTAAGCGCTCCTTTTACTCCTTTTTGCGTGCAGAATGTAATAAACAACCGTTTAACCGTCTAAACAAGCGGAACAGCTCGCAAATCTCGATGATTTCGTCGATTTTGAAGAAAACTGACCGTCATTTCCTTCCCGTTTGAGATATTTCGACGTTTAAGCGCTCCTTTTACTCCTTTTTACGTGCAGAATGTAATAAACAACAGTTTAATCGTCGAAACAAGCGGAACAGCTCGCAAATCTCGATGATTTCGTCGATTTTGAAGAAAACTGACCGTCATTTCCTTCCCGTTTGACATATTTCGACGTTTAAGCGCTCTTTTTACTCCTTTTTACGTGCAGAATGTAATAAACAACCGTTTAACCGTCGAAACAAGCGGAACAGCTCGCAAATCTCGATCATTTCGTCGATTTTGATGAAAACTGACCGTCATTTCCTTCCCGTTTGAGATATTTCGACTTTTAAGCACTCTTTCTACTCGTTTTTACGTGCAGAATGTAATAAACCACCGTTTAACCGTCGAAACAAGCGGAACAGCTCGCAAAGCTCGATGATTTCGTCGATTTTGATGAAAACTGACCGTCATTTCCTTCCCGTTTGAGATATTTCGACGTTTAAGCGCTCCTTTTACTCCTTTTTACGTGCAGAATGTAATAAACATCCGTTTAACCGTCGAAACAAGCGGAACAGCTCGCAAATCTCGATGATTTCGTCGATTTTGACGAAAACTGACCGTCATTTCCTTCCCGTTTGAGATATTTCGACGTTTAAGCGCTCCTTTTACTCCTTTTTACGTGCAGAATGTAATAAACAACCGTTTGACCGTCGAAACAAGCAGAGCAGCTCGCAAATCTCGATGATTTCGTCGATTTTGATGAAAATTGACCGTCATTTCCTTCCCGCTTAAGATATTTCGACGTTTAAGCGCTCTTTTTACTTCTTTTTACGTGCAGAATGTAATAAACAACCGTTTAACCGTCGAAACAAGCGGAACAGCTCGCAAAGCTCGATGATTTCGTCGATTTTGATGAAAACTGACCGTCATTTCCTTCCCGTTTGAGATATTTCGACGTTTAAGCGCTCCTTTTACTCCTTTTTACGTGCAGAATGTAATAAACAACCGTTTAACCGTCGAAACAGGCGGAACAGCTCGCAAATCTCGATGATTTCGTCGATTTTGATGAAAACTGACCGTCATTTCCTTCCCGTTTGAGATATTTCGACGTTTAAGCGCTCCTTTTACTCCTTTTTGCGTGCAGAATGTAATAAACAACCGTTTAACCGTCTAAACAAGCGGAACAGCTCGCAAATCTCGATGATTTCGTCGATTTTGATGAAAACTGACCGTCATTTCCTTCCCGTTTGAGATATTTCGACGTTTAAGCGCTCCTTTTACTCCTTTTTACGTGCAGAATGTAATAAACAACCTTTTAACCGTCGAAACAAGCGGAACAGATCGCAAATCACGATGATTTCGTCGATTTTGATGAAAACTGACCGTCATTTCCTTCCCGTTTAAGATATTTCGACGTTCAAGCGCTCTTTTTACTCCTTTTTACGTGCAGAATGTAATAAACAACCGTTTAACCGTCGAAACAAGCGGAACAGCTCGCAAATCTCGATGATTTCGTCGATTTTGATGAAAACTGACCGTCATTTCCTTCCCGTTTGAGACATTTCGACGTTTAAGCGCTCCTTTTACTCCTTTTTACGTGCAGAATGTAATAAACAACCTTTTAACCGTCGAAACAAGCGGAACAGCTCGCAAATCTCGATGATTTCGTCGATTTTGATGAAAACTGACCGTCATTTCCTTCCCGTTTGAGATATTTCGACGTTTAAGCGCTCCTTTTACTCCTTTTTACGTGCAGAATGTAATAAACAACCGTTTAACCGTCGAAACAAGCGGAACAGCTCGCAAATCTCGATGATTTCGTCGATTTTGATGTAAACTGACCGTCATTTCCTTCCCGTTTGAGATATTTCGACGTTTAAGCGCTCATTTCACTCCTTTTTACGTGCAGAATGCAATGCACAACAGTTTAATCGTCGAAACAAGCGGAACAGCTCGCAAATCTCGATGATTCCGTCGATTTTGATGAAAACTGACCGTCATTTCCTTCCCGTTTGAGATATTTCGACGTTTAAGCGCTCCTTTTACTCCTTTTTGCGTGCAGAATGTAATAAACAACCGTTTAACCGTCGAAACAAGCGGAACAGCTCGCAAATCTCGATGATTCCGTCGATTTTGATGAAAACTGACCGTCATTTCCTTCCCGTTTAAGATATTTCGACGTTCAAGCGCTCTTTTTACTCCTTTTTACGTGCAGAATGTAATAAACAACCGTTTAACCGTCGAAACAAGCGGAACAGCTCGCAAATCTCGATGATTTCGTCGATTTTGATGAAAACTGACCGTCATTTCCTTCCCGTTTGAGACATTTCGACGTTTAAGCGCTCCTTTTACTCCTTTTTACGTGCAGAATGTAATAAACAACCTTTTAACCGTCGAAACAAGCGGAACAGCTCGCAAATCTCGATGATTTCGTCGATTTTGATGAAAACTGACCGTCATTTCCTTCCCGTTTGAGATATTTCGACGTTTAAGCGCTCCTTTTACTCCTTTTTACGTGCAGAATGTAATAAACAACCGTTTAACCGTCGAAACAAGCGGAACAGCTCGCAAATCTCGATGATTTCGTCGATTTTGATGAAAACTGACCGTCATTTCCTTCCCGTTTGAGATATTTCGACGTTTAAGCGCTCATTTCACTCCTTTTTACGTGCAGAATGCAATGCACAACAGTTTAATCGTCGAAACAAGCGGAACAGCTCGCAAATCTCGATGATTTCGTCGATTTTGAAGAAAACTGACCGTCATTTCCTTCCCGTTTGAGATATTTCGACGTTTAAGCGCTCCTTTTACTCCTTTTTACGTGCAGAATGTAATAAACTACCGTTTAACCGTCGAAACAAGCGGAACAGCTCGCAAATCTCGATGATTTCGTCGATTTTGAAGAAAACTGACCGTCATTTCCTTCCCGTTTGAGATATTTCGACGTTTAAGCGCTCCTTTTACTCCTTTTTACGTGCAGAATGTAATAAGCAACCGTTTAACCGTCGAAACAAGCGGAACAGCTCGCAAATCTCGATGATTTCGTCGTTTTTGATGAATAACTGATCGTCATTTCCTTCCCGTTTGAGATATTTCGACGTTTAAGCGCTCTTTATACTCCTTTTTACGTGCAGAATGTAATAAACATCCGTTTAACCGTCGAAACAAGCGGAACAGCTCGCAAATCTCGATGATTTCGTCGATTTTGATGAAAGCTGACCGTCATTTCCTTCCCGTTTGAGACATTTCGACGTTTAAGCGCTCCTTTTACTCCTTTTTACGTGCAGAATGTAATAAACAACCTTTTAACCGTCGAAACAAGCGGAACAGCTCGCAAATCTCGATGATTTCGTCGATTTTGATGAAAACTGACCGTCATTTCCTTCCCGTTTGAGATATTTCGACGTTTAAGCGCTCCTTTTACTCCTTTTTACGTGCAGAATGTAATAAACAACCGTTTAACCGTCGAAACAAGCGGAACAGCTCGCAAATCTCGATGATTTCGTCGATTTTGATGTAAACTGACCGTCATTTCCTTCCCGTTTGAGATATTTCGACGTTTAAGCGCTCATTTCACTCCTTTTTACGTGCAGAATGCAATGCACAACAGTTTAATCGTCGAAACAAGCGGAACAGCTCGCAAATCTCGATGATTTCGTCGATTTTGAAGAAAACTGACCGTCATTTCCTTCCCGTTTGAGATATTTCGACGTTTAAGCGCTCCTTTTTCTCCTTTTTGCGTGCAGAATGCAATGCACAACAGTTTAATCGTCGAAACAAGCGGAACAGCTCGCAAATCTCGATCATTTCGTCGATTTTGATGAAAACTGACCGTCATTTCCTTCCCGTTTGAGATATTTCGACTTTTAAGCACTCTTTCTACTCCTTTTTACGTGCAGAATGTAATAAACATCCGTTTAACCGTCTAAACAAGCGGAACAGCTCGCAAATCTCGATGATTTCGTCGATTTTGAAGAAAACTGACCGTCATTTCCTTCCCGTTTGAGATATTTCGACGTTTAAGCGCTCCTTTTACACCTTTTTACGTGCAGAATGTAATAAACAACCGTTTAACCGTCGAAACAAGCGGAACAGCTCGCAAATCTCGATGATTTCGTCGATTTTGATGGAAACTGACCGTCATTTCCTTCCCGTTTGAGATATTTCGACGTTTAAGCGCTCATTTCACTCCTTTTTACGTGCAGAATGCAATGCACAACAGTTTAATCGTCGAAACAAGCGGAACAGCTCGCAAATCTCGATGATTTCGTCGATTTTGAAGAAAACTGACCGTCATTTCCTTCCCGTTTGAGATATTTCGACGTTTGAGCGCTCTTTTTACTCCTTTTTACGTGCAGAATGTAATAAACATCCGTTTAACCGTCGAAACAAGCGGAACAGCTCGCAAATCTCGATGATTTCGTCGATTTTGACGAAAACTGACCGTCATTTCCTTCCCGTTTGAGATATTTCGACGTTTAAGCGCTCCTTTTACTCCTTTTTACGTGCAGAATGTAATAAACAACCGTTTAACCGTCGAAACAAGCGGAACAGCTCGCAAATCTCGATGATTTCGTCGATTTTGATGAAAACTGACCGTCATTTCCTTCCCGTTTGAGATATTTCGACGTTTAAGCGCTCCTTTTACTCCTTTTTACGTGCAGAATGTAATAAACAACGGTTTAACCGTCGAAACAAGCGGAACAGCTCGCAAATCTCGATGATTTCGTCGATTTTGACGAAAACTGACCGTCATTTCCTTCCCGTTTGAGATATTTCGACGTTTAAGCGCTCCTTTTACTCCTTTTTACGTGCAGAATGTAATAAACTACCGTTTAAACCGTCGAAACAAGCGGAACAGCTCGCAAATCTCGATGATTTCGTCGATTTTGAAGAAAACTGACCGTCATTTCCTTCCCGTTTGAGATATTTCGACGTTTAAGCGCTCATTTCACTCCTTTTTACGTGCAGAATGTAATAAACATCCGTTTAACCGTCGAAACAAGCGGAACAGCTCGCAAATCTCGATGATTTCGTCGATTTTGACGAAAACTGACCGTCATTTCCTTCCCGTTTGAGATATTTCGACGTTTAAGCGCTCATTTCACTCCTTTTTACGTGCAGAATGCAATGCACAACAGTTTAATCGTCGAAACAAGCGGAACAGCTCGCAAATCTCGATGATTCCGTCGATTTTGATGAAAACTGACCGTCATTTCCTTCCCGTTTGAGATATTTCGACGTTTAAGCGCTCATTTCACTCCTTTTTACGTGCAGAATGCAATGCACAACAGTTTAATCGTCGAAACAAGCGGAACAGCTCGCAAATCTCGATGATTTCGTCGATTTTGAAGAAAACTGACCGTCATTTCCTTCCCGTTTGAGATATTTCGACGTTTAAGCGCTCCTTTTACTCCTTTTTGCGTGCAGAATGTAATAAACAACCGTTTAAACCGTCTAAACAAGCGGAACAGCTCGCAAATCTCGATGATTTCGTCGATTTTGAAGAAAACTGACCGTCATTTCCTTCCCGTTTGAGATATTTCGACGTTTAAGCGCTCCTTTTACTCCTTTTTACGTGCAGAATGTAATAAACAACCGTTTAAACCGTCGAAACCAGCGGAACAGCTCGCAAATCTCGATGATTTCGTCGATTTTGAAGAAAACTGACCGTCATTTCCTTCCCGTTTGAGATATTTCGACGTTTAAGCGCTCCTTTTACTCCTTTTTGCGTGCAGAATGTAATAAACAACCGTTTAACCGTCTAAACAAGCGGAACAGCTCGCAAATCTCGATGATTTCGTCGATTTTGAAGAAAACTGACCGTCATTTCCTTCCCGTTTGAGATATTTCGACGTTTAAGCGCTCCTTTTACTCCTTTTTACGTGCAGAATGTAATAAACAACCGTTTAACCGTCGAAACCAGCGGAACAGCTCGCAAATCTCGATGATTTCGTCGATTTTGATGAAAACTGACCGTCATTTCCTTCCCGTTTGAGATATTTCGACGTTTAAGCGCTCATTTCACTCCTTTTTACGTGCAGAATGCAATGCACAACAGTTTAATCGTCGAAACAAGCGGAACAGCTCGCAAATCTCGATGATTTCGTCGATTTTGAAGAAAACTGACCGTCATTTCCTTCCCGTTTGACATATTTCGACGTTTAAGCGCTCTTTTTACTCCTTTTTACGTGCAGAATGTAATAAACAACCGTTTAAACCGTCGAAACAAGCGGAACAGCTCGCAAATCTCGATGATTTCGTCGATTTTGATGAAAACTGACCGTCATTTCCTTCCCGTTTGAGATATTTCGACTTTTAAGCACTCTTTCTACTCCTTTTTACGTGCAGAATGTAATAAACAACCGTTTAACCGTCGAAACAAGCGGAACAGCTCGCAAAGCTCGATGATTTCGTCGATTTTGATGAAAACTGACCGTCATTTCCTTCCCGTTTGAGATATTTCGACGTTTAAGCGCTCCTTTTACTCCTTTTTACGTGCAGAATGTAATAAACATCCGTTTAACCGTCGAAACAAGCGGAACAGCTCGCAAATCTCGATGATTTCGTCGATTTTGATGAAAACTGACCGTCATTTCCTTCCCGTTTGAGATATTTCGACGTTTAAGCGCTCCTTTTACTCCTTTTTACGTGCAGAATGTAATAAACAACCGTTTAACCGTCGAAACAAGCGGAACAGCTCGCAAATCTCGATGATTTCGTCGATTTTGATGTAAACTGACCGTCATTTCCTTCCCGTTTGAGATATTTCGACGTTTAAGCGCTCATTTCACTCCTTTTTACGTGCAGAATGCAATGCACAACAGTTTAATCGTCGAAACAAGCGGAACAGCTCGCAAATCTCGATGATTCCGTCGATTTTGATGAAAACTGACCGTCATTTCCTTCCCGTTTGAGATATTTCGACGTTTAAGCGCTCCTTTTACTCCTTTTTGCGTGCAGAATGTAATAAACAACCGTTTAACCGTCGAAACAAGCGGAACAGCTCGCAAATCTCGATGATTCCGTCGATTTTGATGAAAACTGACCGTCATTTCCTTCCCGTTTAAGATATTTCGACGTTCAAGCGCTCTTTTTACTCCTTTTTACGTGCAGAATGTAATAAACAACCGTTTAAACCGTCGAAACAAGCGGAACAGCTCGCAAATCTCGATGATTTCGTCGATTTTGATGAAACTGACCGTCATTTCCTTCCCGTTTGAGACATTTCGACGTTTAAGCGCTCCTTTTACTCCTTTTTACGTGCAGAATGTAATAAACAACCTTTTAACCGTCGAAACAAGCGGAACAGCTCGCAAATCTCGATGATTTCGTCGATTTTGATGAAAACTGACCGTCATTTCCTTCCCGTTTGAGATATTTCGACGTTTAAGCGCTCCTTTTACTCCTTTTTACGTGCAGAATGTAATAAACAACCGTTTAACCGTCGAAACAAGCGGAACAGCTCGCAAATCTCGATGATTTCGTCGATTTTGATGAAAACTGACCGTCATTTCCTTCCCGTTTGAGATATTTCGACGTTTAAGCGCTCATTTCACTCCTTTTTACGTGCAGAATGCAATGCACAACAGTTTAATCGTCGAAACAAGCGGAACAGCTCGCAAATCTCGATGATTTCGTCGATTTTGAAGAAAACTGACCGTCATTTCCTTCCCGTTTGAGATATTTCGACGTTTAAGCGCTCCTTTTACTCCTTTTTACGTGCAGAATGTAATAAACTACCGTTTAACCGTCGAAACAAGCGGAACAGCTCGCAAATCTCTATGATTTCGTCGATTTTGAAGAAAACTGACCGTCATTTCCTTCCCGTTTGAGATATTTCGACGTTTAAGCGCTCATTTCACTCCTTTTTACGTGCAGAATGTAATAAACATCCGTTTAAACCGTCGAAACAAGCGGAACAGCTCGCAAATCTCGATGATTTCGTCGATTTTGACGAAAACTGACCGTCATTTCCTTCCCGTTTGAGATATTTCGACGTTTAAGCGCTCATTTCACTCCTTTTTACGTGCAGAATGCAATGCACAACAGTTTAATCGTCGAAACAAGCGGAACAGCTCGCAAATCTCGATGATTCCGTCGATTTTGATGAAAACTGACCGTCATTTCCTTCCCGTTTGAGATATTTCGACGTTTAAGCGCTCATTTCACTCCTTTTTACGTGCAGAATGCAATGCACAACAGTTTAATCGTCGAAACAAGCGGAACAGCTCGCAAATCTCGATGATTTCGTCGATTTTGAAGAAAACTGACCGTCATTTCCTTCCCGTTTGAGATATTTCGACGTTTAAGCGCTCCTTTTACTCCTTTTTACGTGCAGAATGTAATAAACAACCGTTTAACCGTCGAAACCAGCGGAACAGCTCGCAAATCTCGATGATTTCGTCGATTTTGATGAAAACTGACCGTCATTTCCTTCCCGTTTGAGATATTTCGACGTTTAAGCGCTCATTTCACTCCTTTTTACGTGCAGAATGCAATGCACAACAGTTTAATCGTCGAAACAAGCGGAACAGCTCGCAAATCTCGATGATTTCGTCGATTTTGAAGAAAACTGACCGTCATTTCCTTCCCGTTTGACATATTTCGACGTTTAAGCGCTCTTTTTACTCCTTTTTACGTGCAGAATGTAATAAACAACCGTTTAACCGTCGAAACAAGCGGAACAGCTCGCAAATCTCGATGATTTCGTCGATTTTGATGAAAACTGACCGTCATTTCCTTCCCGTTTGAGATATTTCGACTTTTAAGCACTCTTTCTACTCCTTTTTACGTGCAGAATGTAATAAACAACCGTTTAACCGTCGAAACAAGCGGAACAGCTCGCAAAGCTCGATGATTTCGTCGATTTTGATGAAAACTGACCGTCATTTCCTTCCCGTTTGAGATATTTCGACGTTTAAGCGCTCCTTTTACTCCTTTTTACGTGCAGAATGTAATAAACATCCGTTTAAACCGTCGAAACAAGCGGAACAGCTCGCAAATCTCGATGATTTCGTCGATTTTGACGAAACTGACCGTCATTTCCTTCCCGTTTGAGATATTTCGACGTTTAAGCGCTCCTTTTACTCCTTTTTACGTGCAGAATGTAATAAACAACCTTTTAACCGTCGAAACAAGCGGAACAGATCGCAAATCACGATGATTTCGTCGATTTTGATGAAAACTGACCGTCATTTCATTCCCGTTTAAGATATTTCGACGTTCAAGCGCTCTTTTTACTCCTTTTTACGTGCAGAATGTAATAAACAACCGTTTAACCGTCGAAACAAGCGGAACAGCTCGCAAATCTCGATGATTTCGTCGATTTTGATGAAAACTGACCGTCATTTCCTTCCCGTTTGAGACATTTCGAGGTTTAAGCGCTCCTTTTACTCCTTTTTACGTGCAGAATGTAATAAACATCCGTTTAACCGTCGAAACAAGCGGAACAGCTCGCAAATCTCGATGATTTCGTCGATTTTGACGAAAACTGACCGTCATTTCCTTCCCGTTTGAGATATTTCGACGTTTAAGCGCTCCTTTTACTCCTTTTTACTTGCAGAATGTAATAAACATCCGTTTAACCGTCGAAACAAGCGGAACAGCTCGCAAATCTCGATGATTTCGTCGATTTTGATGAAAACTGACCGTCATTTCCTTCCCGTTTGAGATATTTCGACGTTTGAGCGCTCTTTTTACTCCTTTTTACGTGCAGAATGTAATAAACATCCGTTTAAACCGTCGAAACAAGCGGAACAGCTCGCAAATCTCGATGATTTCGTCGATTTTGACGAAAACTGACCGTCATTTCCTTCCCGTTTGAGATATTTCGACGTTTAAGCGCTCCTTTTACTCCTTTTTACGTGCAGAATGTAATAAACAACCGTTTAACCGTCGAAACAAGCGGAACAGCTCGCAAATCTCGATGATTTCGTCGATTTTGATGAAAACTGACCGTCATTTCCTTCCCGTTTGAGATATTTCGACGTTTAAGCGCTCCTTTTACTCCTTTTTACGTGCAGAATGTAATAAACAACGGTTTAACCGTCGAAACAAGCGGAACAGCTCGCAAATCTCGATGATTTCGTCGATTTTGACGAAAACTGACCGTCATTTCCTTCCCGTTTGAGATATTTCGACGTTTAAGCGCTCCTTTTACTCCTTTTTACGTGCAGAATGTAATAAACTACCGTTTAACCGTCGAAACAAGCGGAACAGCTCGCAAATCTCGATGATTTCGTCGATTTTGAAGAAAACTGACCGTCATTTCCTTCCCGTTTGAGATATTTCGACGTTTAAGCGCTCCTTTTACTCCTTTTTACGTGCAGAATGTAATAAGCAACCGTTTAACCGTCGAAACAAGCGGAACAGCTCGCAAATCTCGATGATTTCGTCGTTTTTGATGAATAACAGACCGTCATTTCCTTCCCGTTTGAGATATTTCGACGTTTAAGCGCTCTTTATACTCCTTTTTACGTGCAGAATGTAATAAACATCCGTTTAAACCGTCGAAACAAGCGGAACAGCTCGCAAATCTCGATGATTTCGTCGATTTTGACGAAAACTGACCGTCATTTCCTTCCCGTTTGAGATATTTCGACGTTTAAGCGCTCATTTCACTCCTTTTTACGTGCAGAATGCAATGCACAACAGTTTAATCGTCGAAACAAGCGGAACAGCTCGCAAATCTCGATGATTCCGTCGATTTTGATGAAAACTGACCGTCATTTCCTTCCCGTTTGAGATATTTCGACGTTTAAGCGCTCATTTCACTCCTTTTTACGTGCAGAATGCAATGCACAACAGTTTAATCGTCGAAACAAGCGGAACAGCTCGCAAATCTCGATGATTTCGTCGATTTTGAAGAAAACTGACCGTCATTTCCTTCCCGTTTGAGATATTTCGACGTTTAAGCTCTCCTTTTACTCCTTTTTGCGTGCAGAATGTAATAAACAACCGTTTAACCGTCTAAACAAGCGGAACAGCTCGCAAATCTCGATGATTTCGTCGATTTTGAAGAAAACTGACCGTCATTTCCTTCCCGTTTGAGATATTTCGACGTTTAAGCGCTCCTTTTACTCCTTTTTACGTGCAGAATGTAATAAACAACCGTTTAACCGTCGAAACAAGCGGAACAGCTCGCAAATCTCGATGATTTCGTCGATTTTGATGAAAACTGACCGTCATTTCCTTCCCGTTTGAGATATTTCGACGTTTAAGCGCTCATTTCACTCCTTTTTACGTGCAGAATGCAATGCACAACAGTTTAATCGTCGAAACAAGCGGAACAGCTCGCAAATCTCGATGATTTCGTCGATTTTGAAGAAAACTGACCGTCATTTCCTTCCCGTTTGACATATTTCGACGTTTAAGCGCTCTTTTTACTCCTTTTTACGTGCAGAATGTAATAAACAACCGTTTAACCGTCGAAACAAGCGGAACAGCTCGCAAATCTCGATGATTTCGTCGATTTTGATGAAAACTGACCGTCATTTCCTTCCCGTTTGAGATATTTCGACTTTTAAGCACTCTTTCTACTCCTTTTTACGTGCAGAATGTAATAAACAACCGTTTAACCGTCGAAACAAGCGGAACAGCTCGCAAAGCTCGATGATTTCGTCGATTTTGATGAAAACTGACCGTCATTTCCTTCCCGTTTGAGACATTTCGAGGTTTAAGCGCTCCTTTTACTCCTTTTTACGTGCAGAATGTAATAAACATCCGTTTAACCGTCGAAACAAGCGGAACAGCTCGCAAATCTCGATGATTTCGTCGATTTTGACGAAAACTGACCGTCATTTCCTTCCCGTTTGAGATATTTCGACGTTTAAGCGCTCCTTTTACTCCTTTTTACGTGCAGAATGTAATAAACATCCGTTTAACCGTCGAAACAAGCGGAACAGCTCGCAAATCTCGATGATTTCGTCGATTTTGATGAAAACTGACCGTCATTTCCTTCCCGTTTGAGATATTTCGACGTTTGAGCGCTCTTTTTACTCCTTTTTACGTGCAGAATGTAATAAACATCCGTTTAACCGTCGAAACAAGCGGAACAGCTCGCAAATCTCGATGATTTCGTCGATTTTGACGAAAACTGACCGTCATTTCCTTCCCGTTTGAGATATTTCGACGTTTAAGCGCTCCTTTTACTCCTTTTTACGTGCAGAATGTAATAAACAACCGTTTAACCGTCGAAACAAGCGGAACAGCTCGCAAATCTCGATGATTTCGTCGATTTTGATGAAAACAGACCGTCATTTCCTTCCCGTTTGAGATATTTCGACGTTTAAGCGCTCCTTTTACTCCTTTTTACGTGCAGAATGTAATAAACAACGGTTTAACCGTCGAAACAAGCGGAACAGCTCGCAAATCTCGATGATTTCGTCGATTTTGACGAAAACTGACCGTCATTTCCTTCCCGTTTGAGATATTTCGACGTTTAAGCGCTCTTTATACTCCTTTTTACGTGCAGAATGTAATAAACATCCGTTTAACCGTCGAAACAAGCGGAACAGCTCGCAAATCTCGATGATTTCGTCGATTTTGACGAAAACTGACCGTCATTTCCTTCCCGTTTGAGATATTTCGACGTTTAAGCGCTCATTTCACTCCTTTTTACGTGCAGAATGCAATGCACAACAGTTTAATCGTCGAAACAAGCGGAACAGCTCGCAAATCTCGATGATTCCGTCGATTTTGATGAAAACTGACCGTCATTTCCTTCCCGTTTGAGATATTTCGACGTTTAAGCGCTCATTTCACTCCTTTTTACGTGCAGAATGCAATGCACAACAGTTTAATCGTCGAAACAAGCGGAACAGCTCGCAAATCTCGATGATTTCGTCGATTTTGAAGAAAACTGACCGTCATTTCCTTCCCGTTTGAGATATTTCGACGTTTAAGCGCTCCTTTTACTCCTTTTTGCGTGCAGAATGTAATAAACAACCGTTTAAACCGTCTAAACAAGCGGAACAGCTCGCAAATCTCGATGATTTCGTCGATTTTGAAGAAAACTGACCGTCATTTCCTTCCCGTTTGAGATATTTCGACGTTTAAGCGCTCCTTTTACTCCTTTTTACGTGCAGAATGTAATAAACAACCGTTTAACCGTCGAAACAAGCGGAACAGCTCGCAAATCTCGATGATTTCGTCGATTTTGATGAAAACTGACCGTCATTTCCTTCCCGTTTGAGATATTTCGACGTTTAAGCGCTCATTTCACTCCTTTTTACGTGCAGAATGCAATGCACAACAGTTTAATCGTCGAAACAAGCGGAACAGCTCGCAAATCTCGATGATTTCGTCGATTTTGAAGAAAACTGACCGTCATTTCCTTCCCGTTTGACATATTTCGACGTTTAAGCGCTCTTTTTACTCCTTTTTACGTGCAGATTTTACTCCTTTTTACGTGCAGAATGTAATAAACAACCGTTTAACCGTCGAAACAAGCGGAACAGCTCGCAAATCTCGATGATTTCGTCGATTTTGATGAAAACTGACCGTCATTCCTTCCCGTTTGAGATATTTCGACGTTTAAGCGCTCATTTCACTCCTTTTTACGTGCAGAATGCAATGCACAACAGTTTAATCGTCGAAACAAGCGGAACAGCTCGCAAATCTCGATGATTTCGTCGATTTTGAAGAAAAACTGACCGTCATTTCCTTCCCGTTTGACATATTTCGACGTTTAAGCGCTCTTTTTACTCCTTTTTACGTGCAGAATGTAATAAACAACCGTTTAACCGTCGAAACAAGCGGAACAGCTCGCAAATCTCGATGATTTTCGTCGATTTTGATGAAAACTGACCGTCATTTCCTTCCCGTTTGAGATATTTCGACTTTTAAGCACTCTTTCTACTCCTTTTTACGTGCAGAATGTAATAAACAACCGTTTAACCGTCGAAACAAGCGGAACAGCTCGCAAAGCTCGATGATTTCGTCGATTTTGATGAAAACTGACCGTCATTTCCTTCCCGTTTGAGATATTTCGACGTTTAAGCGCTCCTTTTACTCCTTTTTACGTGCAGAATGTAATAAACATCCGTTTAAACCGTCGAAACAAGCGGAACAGCTCGCAAATCTCGATGATTTCGTCGATTTTGACGAAAACTGACCGTCATTTCCTTCCCGTTTGAGATATTTCGACGTTTAAGCGCTCCTTTTACTCCTTTTTACGTGCAGAATGTAATAAACATCCGTTTAGCCGTCGAAACAAGCGGGACAGCTCGCAAATCTCGATGATTTCGTCGATTTTGACGAAAACTGACCGTCATTTCCTTCCCGTTTGAGATATTTCGACGTTTAAGCGCTCTTTTTACTCCTTTTTACGTGCAGAATGTAATAAACATCCGTTTAACCGTCGAAACAAGCGGAAACAGCTCGCAAATCTCGATGATTTCGTCGATTTTGACGAAAACTGACCGTCATTTCCTTCCCGTTTGAGATATTTCGACGTTTAAGCGCTCCTTTTACTCCTTTTTACGTGCAGAATGTAATAAACATCCGTTTAACCGTCGAAACAAGCGGAACAGCTCGCAAATCTCGATGATTTCGTCGATTTTGATGAAAACTGACCGTCATTTCCTTCCCGTTTGAGATATTTCGACGTTTAAGCGCTCCTTTTACTCCTTTTTACGTGCAGAATGTAATAAACAACCGTTTAACCGTCGAAACAGGCGGAACAGCTCGCAAATCTCGATGATTTCGTCGATTTTGATGAAAACTGATAGTCATTTCCTTCCCGTTTGAGATATTTCGACGTTTAAGCGCTCCTTTTACTCCTTTTTACGTGCAGAATGTAATAAACAACCGTTTAACCGTCGAAACAAGCGGAACAGCTCGCAAATCTCGATGATTTCGTCGATTTTGATGAAAACTGACCGTCAATTTCCTTCCCGTTTGAGATATTTCGACGTTTAAGCGCTCCTTTTACTCCTTTTTACGTGCAGAATGTAATGAACAACCGTTTAACCGTCGAAACAAGCGGAAACAGCTCGCAAATCTCGATGATTTCGTCGATTTTGAAGAAAACTGACCGTCATTTCCTTCCCGTTTGAGATATTTCGACGTTTAAGCGCTCTTTTTTACTCCTTTTTACGTGCAGAATGTAATAAACAACCGTTTAAACCGTCTAAACAAGCGGAACAGCTCGCAAATCTCGATGATTTCGTCGATTTTGACGAAAACTGACCGTCCATTTCCTTCCCGTTTGAGATATTTCGACGTTTAAGCGCTCCTTTTACTCCTTTTTACGTGCAGAATGTAATAAAACTACCGTTTAACCGTCAAAACAAGCGGAACAGCTCGCAAATCTCGATGATTTCGTCGATTTTGAAGAAAACTGACCGTCATTTCCTTCCCGTTTGAGATATTTCGACGTTTAAGCGCTCCTTTTACTCCTTTTTACGTGCAGAATGTAATAAGCAACCGTTTAACCGTCGAAACAAGCGGAACAGCTCGCAAATCTCGATGATTTCGTCGTTTTGATGAATAACAGACCGTCATTTCCTTCCCGTTTGAGATATTTCGACGTTTAAGCGCTCTTTATACTCCTTTTTTACGTGCAGAATGTAATAAACATCCGTTTAACCGTCGAAACAAGCGGAACAGCTCGCAAATCTCGATGATTTCGTCGATTTTGACGAAAACTGACCGTCCATTTCCTTCCCGTTTGAGATATTTCGACGTTTAAGCGCTCATTTCACTCCTTTTTACGTGCAGAATGCAATGCACAACAGTTTTAATCGTCGAAACAAGCGGAACAGCTCGCAAATCTCGATGATTCCGTCGATTTTGATGAAAACTGACCGTCATTTCCTTCCCGTTTGAGATATTTCGACGTTTAAGCGCTCATTTCACTCCTTTTTACGTGCAGAATGCAATGCACAACAGTTTAATCGTCGAAACAAGCGGAACAGCTCGCAAATCTCGATGATTTTCGTCGATTTTGAAGAAAACTGACCGTCATTCCTTCCCGTTTGAGATATTTCGACGTTTAAGCGCTCCTTTTACTCCTTTTTTGCGTGCAGAATGTAATAAACAACCGTTTTAACCGTCTAAACAAGCGGAACAGCTCGCAAATCTCGATGATTTCGTCGATTTGAAGAAAACTGACCGTCATTTCCTTCCCGTTTGAGATATTTCGACGTTTAAGCGCTCCTTTTACTCCTTTTTTACGTGCAGAATGTAATAAACAACCGTTTTAACCGTCGAAACAAGCGGAACAGCTCGCAAATCTCGATGATTTCGTCGATTTTGATGAAAACTGACCGTCATTTCCTTCCCGTTTGAGATATTTCGACGTTTAAGCGCTCCTTTTTACTCCTTTTTACGTGCAGAATGTAATAAACATCCGTTTAACCGTCGAAACAAGCGGAACAGCTCGCAAATCTCGATGATTTCGTCGATTTTGACGAAAACTGACCGTCATTTCCTTCCCGTTTGAGATATTTCGACGTTTAAGCGCTCCTTTTACTCCTTTTTACGTGCAGAATGTAATAAACATCCGTTTAACCGTCGAAACAAGCGGAACAGCTCGCAAATCTCGATGATTTCGTCGATTTTGATGAAAACTGACCGTCATTTCCTTCCCGTTTGAGATATTTCGACGTTTAAGCGCTCCTTTTACTCCTTTTTACGTGCAGAATGTAATAAACAACCGTTTAACCGTCGAAACAGGCGGAACAGCTCGCAAATCTCGATGATTTCCGTCGATTTTTGATGAAAACTGATAGTCCATTTCCTTCCCGTTTGAGATATTTCGACGTTTAAGCGCTCCTTTTACTCCTTTTTACGTGCAGAATGTAATAAACAACCGTTTAACCGTCGAAACAGCGGAACAGCTCGCAAATCTCGATGATTTCGTCGATTTTGATGAAAACTGACCGTCATTTCCTTCCCGTTTGAGATATTTCGACGTTTAAGCGCTCCTTTTACTCCTTTTTACGTGCAGAATGTAATGAACAACCGTTTAACCGTCGAAACAAGCGGAACAGCTCGCAAATCTCGATGATTTCGTCGATTTTTGAAGAAAACTGACCGTCATTTCCTTCCGTTTGAGATATTTCGACGTTTAAGCGCTCTTTTTACTCCTTTTTACGTGCAGAATGTAATAAACAACCGTTTAACCGTCTAAACAAGCGGAACAGCTCGCAAATCTCGATGATTTCGTCGATTTTGATGAAAACTGACCGTCATTTCCTTCCCGTTTGAGATATTTCGACTTTTAAGCACTCTTTCTACTCCTTTTTACGTGCAGAATGTAATAAACAACCGTTTTAACCGTCGAAACAAGCGGAACAGCTCGCAAATCTCGATGATTTCGTCGATTTTGATGAAAACTGACCGTCATTTCCTTCCCGTTTGAGATATTTCGACTTTTAAGCACTCTTTCTACTCCTTTTTACGTGCAGAATGTAATAAACAACCATTTAACCGTCGAAACAAGCGGAACAGCTCGCAAAGCTCGATGATTTCGTCGATTTTGATGAAAACTGACCGTCATTTCCTTCCCGTTTGAGATATTTCGACGTTTAAGCGCTCCTTTTACTCCTTTTTACGTGCAGAATGTAATAAACAACCGTTTAACCGTCGAAACAGGCGGAACAGCTCGCAAATCTCGATGATTTCGTCGATTTTGATGAAAACTGATAGTCATTTCCTTCCCGTTTGAGACATTTCGACGTTTAAGCGCTCCTTTTACTCCTTTTTACGTGCAGAATGTAATAAACAACCGTTTAACCGTCGAAACAAGCGGAACAGCTCGCAAATCTCGATGATTTCGTCGATTTTGAAGAAAACTGACCGTCATTTCCTTCCCGTTTGAGATATTTCGACGTTTAAGCGCTCCTTTTACTCCTTTTTGCGTGCAGAATGTAATAAACAACCGTTTAACCGTCTAAACAAGCGGAACAGCTCGCAAATCTCGATGATTTCGTCGATTTTGAAGAAAACTGTCCGTCATTTCTTTCCCGTTTGAGATATTTCGACGTTTAAGCGCTCCTTTTACTCCTTTTTACGTGCAGAATGTAATAAACAACCGTTTAACCGTCGAAACAAGCGGAACAGCTCGCAAATCTCGATGATTTCGTCGATTTTGATGAAAACTGACCGTCATTTCCTTCCGTTTGAGATATTTTCGGACGTTTAAGCGCTCATTTCACTCCTTTTTACGTGCAGAATGCAATGCACAACAGTTTAATCGTCGAAACAAGCGGAACAGCTCGCAAATCTCGATGATTTCGTCGATTTTTTGAAGAAAACTGACCGTCATTTCCTTCCCGTTTGACATATTTCGACGTTTAAGCGCTCTTTTTACTCCTTTTTACGTGCAGAATGTAATAAACAACCGTTTAACCGTCGAAACAAGCGGAACAGCTCGCAAATCTCGATGATTTCGTCGATTTTGAAGAAAACTGACCGTCATTTCCTTCCCGTTTGAGATATTTCGACGTTTAAGCGCTCTTTTTACTCCTTTTTACGTGCAGAATGTAATAAACAACCGTTTAACCGTCTAAAACAAGCGGAACAGCTCGCAAATCTCGATGATTTCGTCGATTTTGAAGAAAACTGACCGTCATTTCCTTCCCGTTTGAGATATTTCGACGTTTAAGCGCTCCTTTTACTCCTTTTTACGTGCAGAATGTAATAAACAACCGTTTAACCGTCGAAACAAGCGGAACAGCTCGCAAATCTCGATGATTTCGTCGATTTTGACGAAAAACTGACCGTCATTTCCTTCCCGTTGAGATATTTCGACGTTTAAGCGCTCTTTATACTCCTTTTTACGTGCAGAATGTAATAAACATCCGTTTAACCGTCGAAACAAGCGGAACAGCTCGCAAATCTCGATGATTTCGTCGATTTTGACGAAAACTGACCGTCATTTCCTTCCCGTTTGAGATATTTCGACGTTTAAGCGCTCATTTCACTCCTTTTTACGTGCAGAATGCAATGCACAACAGTTTAATCGTCGAAACAAGCGGAACAGCTCGCAAATCTCGATGATTCCGTCGATTTTGATGAAAAACTGACCGTCATTTCCTTCCCGTTTGAGATATTTCGACGTTTAAGCGCTCATTTCACTCCTTTTTACGTGCAGAATGCAATGCACAACAGTTTAATCGTCGAAACAAGCGGAACAGCTCGCAAATCTCGATGATTTCGTCGATTTGAAGAAAACTGACCGTCATTTCCTTCCCGTTTGAGATATTTCGACGTTTAAGCGCTCCTTTTACTCCTTTTTACGTGCAGAATGTAATAAACAACCGTTTAACCGTCGAAACAAGCGGAACAGCTCGCAAATCTCGATGATTTCGTCGATTTTGATGAAAACTGACCGTCATTTCCTTCCCGTTTGAGATATTTCGACGTTTAAGCGCTCCTTTTACTCCTTTTTACGTGCAGAATGTAATGAACAACCGTTTTAACCGTCGAAACAAGCGGAACAGCTCGCAAATCTCGATGATTTCGTCGATTTTGAAGAAAACTGACCGTCATTTCCTTCCCGTTTGAGATATTTCGACGTTTTAAGCGCTCTTTTTACTCCTTTTTACGTGCAGAATGTAATAAACAACCGTTTAACCGTCTAAACAAGCGGAACAGCTCGCAAATCTCGATGATTTCGTCGATTTTGAAGAAAACTGGACCGTCATTTCCTTCCCGTTTGAGATATTTCGACGTTTAAGCGCTCCTTTTACTCCTTTTTACGTGCAGAATGTAATAAACAACCGTTTAACCGTCGAAACAAGCGGAACAGCTCGCAAATCTCGATGATTTCGTCGATTTTGACGAAAACTGACCGTCATTTCCTTCCCGTTTGAGATATTTCGACGTTTAAGCGCTCCTTTTACTCCTTTTTACGTGCAGAATGTAATGAACAACCGTTTTAACCGTCGAAACAAGCGGAACAGCTCGCAAATCTCGATGATTTTCGTCGATTTTGAAGAAAAACTGACCGTCATTTCCTTCCCGTTTGAGATATTTCGACGTTTTAAGCGCTCTTTTTACTCCTTTTTACGTGCAGAATGTAATAAACAACCGTTTAACCGTCTAAACAAGCGGAACAGCTCGCAAATCTCGATGATTTCGTCGATTTTGAAGAAAACTGACCGTCATTTCCTTCCCGTTTGAGATATTTCGACGTTTAAGCGCTCCTTTTACTCCTTTTTACGTGCAGAATGTAATAAACAACCGTTTAACCGTCGAAACAAGCGGAACAGCTCGCAAATCTCGATGATTTCGTCGATTTTGACGAAAACTGACCGTCATTTCCTTCCCGTTTGAGATATTTTCGACGTTTAAGCGCTCCTTTTACTCCTTTTTACGTGCAGAATGTAATAAACTACCGTTTAACCGTCGAAACAAGCGGAACAGCTCGCAAATCTCGATGATTTCGTCGATTTTGAAGAAAACTGACCGTCATTTCCTTCCCGTTTGAGATATTTCGACGTTTAAGCGCTCCTTTTACTCCTTTTTACGTGCAGAATGTAATAAGCAACCGTTTAACCGTCGAAACAAGCGGAACAGCTCGCAAATCTCGATGATTTCGTCGTTTTTGATGAATAACAGACCGTCATTTCCTTCCCGTTTGAGATATTTCGACGTTTAAGCGCTCTTTATACTCCTTTTTACGTGCAGAATGTAATAAAACATCCGTTTAACCGTCGAAACAAGCGGAACAGCTCGCAAATCTCGATGATTTCGTCGATTTTGACGAAAACTGACCGTCATTTCCTTCCGTTTGAGATATTTCGACGTTTAAGCGCTCATTTCACTCCTTTTTACGTGCAGAATGCAATGCACAACAGTTTAATCGTCGAAACAAGCGGAACAGCTCGCAAATCTCGATGATTCCGTCGATTTTGATGAAAACTGACCGTCATTTCCTTCCCGTTTGAGATATTTCGACGTTTAAGCGCTCATTTCACTCCTTTTTACGTGCAGAATGCAATGCACAAACAGTTTAATCGTCGAAACAAGCGGAACAGCTCGCAAATCTCGATGATTTCGTCGATTTTTGAAGAAAAACTGACCGTCATTTCCTTCCCGTTTGAGATATTTCGACGTTTAAGCGCTCCTTTTACTCCTTTTTGCGTGCAGAATGTAATAAACAACCGTTTAACCGTCTAAACAAGCGGAACAGCTCGCAAATCTCGATGATTTCGTCGATTTTGAAGAAAACTGTCCGTCATTTTCTTTCCCGTTTGAGATATTTCGACGTTTAAAGCGCTCCTTTTACTCCTTTTTTACGTGCAGAATGTAATAAACAACCGTTTAACCGTCGAAACAAGCGGAACAGCTCGCAAATCTCGATGATTTCGTCGATTTGATGAAAACTGACCGTCATTTCCTTCCCGTTTGAGATATTTCGACGTTTAAGCGCTCATTTCACTCTTTTTACGTGCAGAATGCAATGCACAACAGTTTTAATCGTCGAAACAAGCGGAACAGCTCGCAAATCTCGATGATTTCGTCGATTTTTGAAGAAAACTGACCGTCATTTCCTTTCCCGTTTGGACATATTTCGACGTTTAAGCGCTCTTTTTACTCCTTTTTACGTGCAGAATGTAATAAACAAACCGTTTTAACCGTCGAAACAAGCGGAACAGCTCGCAAATCTCGATGATTTCGTCGATTTTGATGAAAACTGACCGTCATTTCCTTCCCGTTTGAGATATTTCGACTTTTAAGCACTCTTTCTACTCCTTTTTACGTGCAGAATGTAATAAACAACCGTTTAACCGTCGAAACAAGCGGAACAGCTCGCAAATCTCGATGATTTCGTCGATTTTGATGAAAACTGACCGTCATTTCCTTCCCGTTTGAGATATTTCGACTTTTAAGCACTCTTTCTACTCCTTTTTACGTGCAGAATGTAATAAACAACCGTTTAACCGTCGAAACAAGCGGAAACAGCTCGCAAAGCTCGATGATTTCGTCGATTTTGATGAAAACTGACCGTCATTTCCTTCCCGTTTGAGATATTTCGACGTTTAAGCGCTCCTTTTACTCCTTTTTACGTGCAGAATGTAATAAACATCCGTTTAACCGTCGAAACAAGCGGAACAGCTCGCAAATCTCGATGATTTCGTCGATTTTGACGAAAACTGACCGTCATTTCCTTCCCGTTTTGAGATATTTCGGACGTTTAAGCGCTCCTTTTACTCCTTTTTACGTGCAGAATGTAATAAACATCCGTTTAACCGTCGAAACAAGCGGAAACAGCTCGCAAATCTCGATGATTTCGTCGATTTTGACGAAAACTGACCGTCATTTCCTTCCCGTTTGAGATATTTCGACGTTTAAGCGCTCTTTTTACTCCTTTTTACGTGCAGAATGTAATAAACATCCGTTTAACCGTCGAAACAAGCGGAACAGCTCGCAAATCTCGATGATTTCGTCGATTTTGACGAAAAACTGACCGTCATTTCCTTCCCGTTTGAGATATTTCGACGTTTAAGCGCTCCTTTTACTCCTTTTTACGTGCAGAATGTAATAAACATCCGTTTAAACCGTCGAAACAAGCGGAACAGCTCGCAAATCTCGATGATTTCGTCGATTTTGATGAAAACTGACCGTCATTTCCTTCCCGTTTGAGATATTTCGACGTTTTAAGCGCTCCTTTTACTCCTTTTTACGTGCAGAATGTAATAAAACAACCGTTTAACCGTCGAAACAGGCGGAACAGCTCGCAAATCTCGATGATTTCGTCGATTTTGATGAAAACTGATAGTCATTTCCTTCCCGTTTGAGATATTTCGACGTTTAAGCGCTCCTTTTACTCCTTTTTACGTGCAGAATGTAATAAAACAACCGTTTAACCGTCGAAACAAGCGGAACAGCTCGCAAATCTCGATGATTTCGTCGATTTTGATGAAAACTGACCGTCATTTCCTTCCGTTTGAGATATTTCGACGTTTAAGCGCTCCTTTTACTCCTTTTTTACGTGCAGAATGTAATGAACAACCGTTTTAACCGTCGAAACAAGCGGAACAGCTCGCAAAGCTCGATGATTTCGTCGATTTTGATGAAAACTGACCGTCATTTCCTTCCCGTTTGAGATATTTCGACGTTTAAGCGCTCCTTTTACTCCTTTTTTACGTGCAGAATGTAATAAACATCCGTTTTAACCGTCGAAAACAAGCGGAACAGCTCGCAAATCTCGATGATTTCGTCGATTTTGACGAAAACTGACCGTCATTTCCTTCCCGTTTGAGATATTTCGACGTTTAAGCGCTCCTTTTACTCCTTTTTACGTGCAGAATGTAATAAACATCCGTTTAACCGTCGAAACAAGCGGGACAGCTCGCAAATCTCGATGATTTCGTCGATTTTGACGAAAACTGACCGTCATTTCCTTCCCGTTTGAGATATTTCGACGTTTAAGCGCTCTTTTTACTCCTTTTTTACGTGCAGAATGTAATAAACATCCGTTTAACCGTCGAAACAAGCGGAACAGCTCGCAAATCTCGATGATTTCGTCGATTTTGACGAAAACTGACCGTCATTTCCTTCCCGTTTGAGATATTTCGACGTTTTAAGCGCTCCTTTTACTCCTTTTTTACGTGCAGAATGTAATAAACATCCGTTTAACCGTCGAAACAAGCGGGACAGCTCGCAAATCTCGATGATTTCGTCGATTTTGACGAAAACTGACCGTCATTTCCTTCCCGTTTGAGATATTTCGACGTTTAAGCGCTCTTTTTACTCCTTTTTACGTGCAGAATGTAATAAACATCCGTTTAAACCGTCGAAACAAGCGGAAACAGCTCGCAAATCTCGATGATTTCGTCGATTTTGACGAAAACTGACCGTCATTTCCTTCCCGTTTGAGATATTTCGACGTTTAAGCGCTCCTTTTACTCCTTTTTACGTGCAGAATGTTAATAAACATCCGTTTAACCGTCGAAACAAGCGGAACAGCTCGCAAATCTCGATGATTTCGTCGATTTTGATGAAAAACTGACCGTCATTTCCTTCCCGTTTGAGATATTTCGACGTTTAAGCGCTCCTTTTACTCCTTTTTTACGTGCAGAATGTAATAAACAACCGTTTAACCGTCGAAACAGGCGGAACAGCTCGCAAATCTCGATGATTTCGTCGATTTTGATGAAAACTGATAGTCATTTCCTTCCCGTTTGAGATATTTCGACGTTTAAGCGCTCCTTTTACTCCTTTTTACGTGCAGAATGTAATAAACAACCGTTTAACCGTCGAAACAAGCGGAACAGCTCGCAAATCTCGATGATTTCGTCGATTTTTGATGAAAACTGACCGTCCATTTCCTTCCCGTTTGAGATATTTCGACGTTTAAGCGCTCCTTTTACTCCTTTTTACGTGCAGAATGTAATGAACAACCGTTTAACCGTCGAAACAAGCGGAACAGCTCGCAAATCTCGATGATTTCCGTCGATTTTGAAGAAAAACTGACCGTCATTTTCCTTCCCGTTTGAGATATTTCGACGTTTAAGCGCTCTTTTTACTCCTTTTTACGTGCAGAATGTAATAAACAACCGTTTAACCGTCTAAACAAGCGGAACAGCTCGCAAATCTCGATGATTTCGTCGATTTTGAAGAAAACTGACCGTCATTTCCTTCCCGTTTGAGATATTTCGACGTTTAAGCGCTCCTTTTACTCCTTTTTACGTGCAGAATGTAATAAACAACCGTTTAACCGTCGAAACAAGCGGAAACAGCTCGCAAATCTCGATGATTCGTCGATTTTGACGAAAACTGACCGTCATTTCCTTCCCGTTTGAGATATTTCGACGTTTAAGCGCTCCTTTTACTCCTTTTTACGTGCAGAATGTATAAACTACCGTTTAACCGTCGAAACAAGCGGAACAGCTCGCAAATCTCGATGATTTCGTCGATTTTTGACGAAAACTGACCGTCATTTCCTTCCCGTTTGAGATATTTCGACGTTTAAGCGCTCTTTTTACTCCTTTTTTACGTGCAGAATGTAATGAACAACCGTTTAACCGTCGAAAACAAGCGGAACAGCTCGCAAATCTCGATGATTTCGTCGATTTTGAAGAAAACTGACCGTCATTTCCTTCCCATTTGAGATATTTCGACGTTTAAGCGCTCTTTTTACTCCTTTTTACGTGCAGAATGTAATAAACAACCGTTTAACCGTCTAAACAAGCGGAACAGCTCGCAAATCTCGATGATTTCGTCGATTTTGAAGAAAAACTGACCGTCATTTCCTTCCCGTTTGAGATATTTCGACGTTTAAGCGCTCCTTTTACTCCTTTTTACGTGCAGAATGTAATAAACAACCGTTTAACCGTCGAAACAAGCGGAACAGCTCGCAAATCTCGATGATTTCGTCGATTTTGAAGAAAACTGACCGTCATTTCCTTCCCGTTTGAGATATTTCGACGTTTAAGCGCTCCTTTTACTCCTTTTTACGTGCAGAATGTAATAAGCAACCGTTTAACCGTCGAAAACAAGCGGAACAGCTCGCAAATCTCGATGATTTCGTCGTTTTTGATGAATAACAGACCGTCATTTCCTTCCCGTTTGAGATATTTCGACGTTTAAGCGCTCTTTATACTCCTTTTTACGTGCAGAATGTAATAAACATCCGTTTAACCGTCGAAAACAAGCGGAACAGCTCGCAAATCTCGATGATTTCGTCGATTTTGACGAAAACTGACCGTCATTTTCCTTCCCGTTTGAGATATTTCGACGTTTAAGCGCTCATTTCACTCCTTTTTACGTGCAGAATGCAATGCACAAACAGTTTAATCGTCGAAACAAGCGGAACAGCTCGCAAATCTCGATGATTCCGTCGATTTTGATGAAAACTGACCGTCATTTCCTTCCCGTTTGAGATATTTCGACGTTTAAGCGCTCATTTCACTCCTTTTTTACGTGCAGAATGCAATGCACAACAGTTTAATCGTCGAAACAAGCGGAACAGCTCGCAAATCTCGATGATTTCGTCGATTTTGAAGAAAACTGACCGTCATTTCCTTCCCGTTTGAGATATTTCGACGTTTAAGCGCTCCTTTTACTCCTTTTTGCGTGCAGAATGTAATAAACAACCGTTTAACCGTCTAAACAGCGGAAACAGCTCGCAAATCTCGATGATTTCGTCGATTTTGAAGAAAACTGACCGTCATTTCCTTCCCGTTTGAGATATTTCGACGTTTAAGCGCTCCTTTTACTCCTTTTTACGTGCAGAATGTAATAAAACAACCGTTTAACCGTCGAAACAAGCGGAACAGCTCGCAAATCTCGATGATTTCGTCGATTTTGATGAAAACTGACCGTCATTTCCTTCCCGTTTGAGATATTTCGACGTTTAAGCGCTCATTTCACTCCTTTTTACGTGCAGAATGCAATGCACAACAGTTTAATCGTCCGAAACAAGCGGAACAGCTCGCAAATCTCGATGATTTCGTCGATTTTTGAAGAAAAACTGACCGTCATTTCCTTCCCGTTTGACATATTTCGACGTTTTAAGCGCTCTTTTTACTCCTTTTTACGTGCAGAATGTAATAAACAACCGTTTAACCGTCGAAACAAGCGGAACAGCTCGCAAATCTCGATGATTTCGTCGATTTTGATGAAAACTGACCGTCATTTCCTTCCCGTTTGAGATATTTCGACCTTTTAAGCACTCTTTCTACTCCTTTTTACGTGCAGAATGTAATAAACAACCGTTTAACCGTCGAAACAAGCGGAACAGCTCGCAAATCTCGATGATTTCGTCCGATTTTGATGAAAAACTGACCGTCATTTCCTTCCCGTTTGAGATATTTCGACTTTTAAGCACTCCTTTCTACTCCTTTTTACGTGCAGAATGTAATAAACAACCGTTTAACCGTCGAAACAAGCGGAACAGCTCGCAAAGCTCGATGATTTCGTCGATTTTGATGAAAACTGACCGTCATTTCCTTCCCGTTTGAGATTATTTCGACGTTTAAGCGCTCCTTTTACTCCTTTTTACGTGCAGAATGTAATAAACATCCGTTTAACCGTCGAAACAAGCGGAACAGCTCGCAAATCTCGATGATTTCGTCGATTTTGACGAAAACTGACCGTCATTTCCTTCCCGTTTGAGATATTTCGACGTTTTAAGCGCTCCTTTTACTCCTTTTTACGTGCAGAATGTAATAAAACATCCGTTTAACCGTCGAAACAAGCGGGACAGCTCGCAAATCTCGATGATTTCGTCGATTTTGACGAAAAACTGACCGTCATTTCCTTCCCGTTTGAGATATTTCGACGTTTTAAGCGCTCTTTTTACTCCTTTTTACGTGCAGAATGTAATAAACATCCGTTTAACCGTCGAAACAAGCGGAACAGCTCGCAAATCTCGATGATTTCGTCGATTTTGACGAAAAACTGACCGTCATTTCCTTCCCGTTTGAGATATTTCGACGTTTAAGCGCTCCTTTTACTCCTTTTTACGTGCAGAATGTAATAAACAACCGTTTAACCGTCGAAACAAGCGGAAACAGCTCGCAAATCTCGATGATTTCGTCGATTTTGATGAAAACTGACCGTCATTTCCTTCCCGTTTGAGATATTTCGACGTTTAAGCGCTCCTTTTACTCCTTTTTACGTTGCAGAATGTAATAAACAACCGTTTAACCGTCGAAACAAGGCGGAACAGCTCGCAAATCTCGATGATTTCGTCGATTTTGATGAAAAACTGACCGTCATTTCCTTCCCGTTTGAGATATTTCGACGTTTAAGCGCTCCTTTTACTCCTTTTTACGTGCAGAATGTAATAAACAACCGTTTAACCGTCGAAACAAGCGGAACAGCTCGCAAATCTCGATGATTTCGTCGATTTTGATGAAAACTGACCGTCATTTCCTTCCCGTTTGAGATATTTCGACGTTTAAGCGCTCCTTTTACTCCTTTTTACGTGCAGAATGTAATTAACAACCGTTTAACCGTCGAAACAAGCGGAACAGCTCGCAAAGCTCGATGATTTCGTCGATTTTGATGAAAACTGACCGTCATTTCCTTCCCGTTTGAGATATTTCGACGTTTAAGCGCTCCTTTTACTCCTTTTTACGTGCAGAATGTAATAAACATCCGTTTTAACCGTCGAAAC
>NW_027185026.1:0-41900 GCF_040668555.2 Bombus flavifrons
ATATAACGTTATACGTTATATGGTAATACTATATAACGTTATACGTTATAACGTAATACTATATAACGTTATACGATATAACGTAATACTATATAACGTCATACGTTATAACGTAATACTATATAACGTTATACGTTATAACGTAATACTATATAACGTTATACGTTATATGGTAATACTATATAACGTTATACGTTATATGGTAATACTATATAACGTTATACGTTATAACGTAATACTATATAACTTTATACGTTATAACGTAATACTATATAACGTTATACGTTATATGGTAATACTATATAACGTTATACGTTATACCGTAATACTATATAACGTTATACGTGATATGGTAATATTATATAACGTTATACGTTATAACGTAATACTATATAACGTTATACGTTATAACGTAATACCATATAATGTTATACGTTATAACGTAATATTATATAACGTTATACGTTATAACGTAATACTATATAACGTTATAACGTAATACTATATAACGTTATCCGTTATAACGTAATACTATGTAACGTTATCCGTTATAGCGTAATACTATGTAACGTTATACGTTATAACGTAATACCATATAATGTTATACGTTATAACGTAATACTATATAACGTTATACGTTATAACGTAATACTATATAACGTTATAACGTAACACTATATAACGTTATACGTTATAACGTAATACTATATAACGTTATACGTTATAACGTAATACTACATAACGTTATACGTTATATGGTAATACTAAATAACGTTATACGTTATAACGTAATACTATATAACGTTATACGTTATAACGTAATACTATATAACGTTATACGTTATATGGTAATACTATATAACGTTATACATTATATGGTAATACTATATAACGTTATACGTTACATGGTGATACTATATAACGTTATACGTTATATGGTGATACTATATAACGTTATACATTATATGGTAATACTATATAACGTTATACGTTATATGGTAATACTAAATAACGTTATACGTTATAACGTAATACTATATAACGTTATACGTTATATGGTAATACTATATAACGTTATACATTATATGGTAATACTACATAACGTTATACGTTATATGGTAATACTAAATAACGTTATACGTTATAACGTAATACTATATAACGTTATACGTTATATGGTAATACTATATAACGTTATACGTTATATGGTAATACTATATAACGTTATACGTTATAACGTAATACTATATAACGTTATACGTTATAACGTAATACTATATAACGTTATACGTTATATGGTAATACTATATAACGTTATACGTTATAACGTAATACTATATAACGTTATACGTTATAACGTAATACTATATAACGTTATACGTTATATGGTAATACTATATAACGTTATACATTATATGGTAATACTATATAACGTTATACGTTATATGGTAATACTAAATAACGTTATACGTTATAACGTAATACTATATAACGTTATACGTTATATGGTAATACTATATAACGTTATACGATATAACGTAATACTATATAACGTTATACGATATAACGTAATACTATATAACGTTATACGTTATAACGTAATACTATATAACGTTATACGTTATATGGTGATACTATATAACGTTATAACGTAATACTATATGACGTTATACGATATAACGTAATACTATATAACGTTATACGTTATATGGTGATACTATATAACGTTATAACCTAATACTATATAACGTTATACGTTATATGGTAATACTATATAACGTTATACGTTATAACGTAATACTATATAACGTTATACGATATAACGTAATACTATATAACGTTATACGTTATAACGTAATACTATATAACGTTATACGTTATAACGTAATACTATATAACGTTGTACGTTACATGGTGATACTATATAACGTTAAACGTTATAACGTAATACTATATAACGTTATACGTTACATGGTGATACTATATAACGTTATAACGTAATAGTATATAACGTTATACGTTATACCGTAATACTATATAACTTTATACGTGATATTCTAATACTATATAACGTTAAACGTTATAACGTAATACTATATAACGTTATACGTTATAACGTAATACTATATAACGTTATACGTTATAACGTAATACTATATACGTTATACGTTATAACGTAATACTATATAACGTTATACGTTATAACGTAATACTATATAACGTTATACGTTATAACGTAATACTATATAACGTTATACGTTATATGGTAATACTATATAACGTTATACATTATATGGTAATACTACATAACGTTATACGTTATATGGTATTACTAAATAACGTTATACGTTATAACGTAATACTATATAACGTTATACGTTATATGGTAATACTATATAACGTTATACGTTATATGGTAATACTATATAACGTTATACGTTATATGGTAATACTATATAACGTTATACGTTATAACGTAATACTATATAACGTTATACGTTATAACGTAATACTATATAACGTTATACGTTATATGGTAATACTATATAACGTTATACGTTATAACGTAATACTATATAACGTTATACGTTATAACGTAATACTATATAACGTTATACGTTATATGGTAATACTATATAACGTTATACATTATATGGTAATACTATATAACGTTATACGTTATATGGTAATACTAAATAACGTTATACGTTATAACGTAATACTATATAACGTTATACGTTATATGGTAATACTATATAACGTTATACGATATAACGTAATACTATATAACGTTATACGTTATATGGTGATACTATATAACGTTATAACGTAATACTATATGACGTTATACGATATAACGTAATACTATATAACGTTATACGTTATATGGTGATACTATATAACGTTATAACCTAATACTATATAACGTTATACGTTATATGGTATTACTATATAACGTTATACGTTATAACGTAATACTATATAACGTTATACGATATAACGTAATACTATTTAACGTTATACGTTATAACGTAATACTATATAACGTTATACGTTATAACGTAATACTATATAACGTTATACGTTATATGGTAATACTATATAACGTTATACATTATATGGTAATACTACATAACGTTATACGTTATATGGTAATACTAAATAACGTTATACGTTATAACGTAATACTATATAACGTTATACGTTATATGGTAATACTATATAACGTTATACGTTATATGGTAATACTATATAACGTTATACGTTATATGGTAATACTATATAACGTTACACGTTATAACGTCATACTATATAACGTTATACGTTATAACGTAATACTATATAACGTTATACGTTACATGGTGATACTATATAACGTTATACGTTACATGGTGATACTATATAACGTTATACGTTATATGGTGATACTATATAACGTTATACGTTATAACGTAATACTATATAACGTTATACGTTATAACGTAATACTATATAACGTTATACGTTATATGGTAATACTATATAACGTTATACGTTATAACGTAATACTATATAACGTTATACGTTATAACGTAATACTATATAACGTTATACGTTATATGGTAATACTATATAACGTTAGACATTATATGGTAATACTATATAACGTTATACGTTATATGGTAATACTAAATAACGTTATACGTTATAACGTAATACTATATAACGTTATACGTTATATGGTAATACTATATAACGTTATACGATATAACGTAATACTATATAACGTTATACGTTATATGGTGATACTATATAACGTTATAACGTAATACTATATGACGTTATACGATATAACGTAATACTATATAACGTTATACGTTATATGGTGATACTATATAACGTTATAACCTAATACTATATAACGTTATACGTTATATGGTATTACTATATAACGTTATACGTTATAACGTAATACTATATAACGTTATACGATATAACGTAATACTATATAACGTTATACGTTATAACGTAATACTATATAACGTTATACGTTATAACGTAATACTATATAACGTTGTACGTTACATGGTGATACTATATAACGTTAAACGTTATAACGTAATACTATATAACGTTATACGTTACATGGTGATACTATATAACGTTATAACGTAATAGTATATAACGTTATACGTTATAACGTAATACTATATAACTTTATACGTGATATTCTAATACTATATAACGTTAAACGTTATAACGTAATACTATATAACGTTATACGTTATAACGTAATACTATATAACGTTATACGTTATAACGTAATACTATATAACGTTATACGTTATAACGTAATACTATATAACGTTATACGTTATAACGTAATACTATATAACGTTATACGTTATAACGTCATACTATATAACGTTATACGTTATAGCGTAATACTATATAACGTTATACGTTATAACGTAATACTATATAACATTATACGTTATATGGTAATACTATATAACGTTATACATTATATAGTAATACTATATAACGTTATACGTTATATGGTAATACTATATAACGTTATACGTTATATGGTAATACTATATAACGTTATACGTTATAACGTAATACTATATAACGTTATACGTTATAACGTAATACTATATAACGTTATACGTTATAACGTAATACTATATAACGTTATACGTTATATGGTAATACTATATAACGTTATACGTTATATGGTAATACTATATAACGTTATACGTTATAACGTAATACTATATAACTTTATACGTTATAACGTAATACTATATAACGTTATACGTTATATGGTAATACTATATAACGTTATACGTTATACCGTAATACTATATAACGTTATACGTGATATGGTAATACTATATAACGTTATACGTTATAACGTAATACTATATAACGTTATACGTTATAACGTAATACCATATAATGTTATACGTTATAACGTAATATTATATAACGTTATACGTTATAACGTAATACTATATAACGTTATAACGTAATACTATATAACGTTATAACGTAATACTATATAACGTTATAACGTAATACTATATAACGTTATCCGTTATAACGTAATACTATGTAACGTTATCCGTTATAGCGTAATACTATGTAACGTTATACGTTATAACGTAATACCATATAATGTTATACGTTATAACGTAATACTATATAACGTTATACGTTATAACGTAATACTATATAACGTTATAACGTAATACTATATAACGTTATACGTTATAACGTAATACTATATAACGTTATACGTTATAACGTAATACTACATAACGTTATACGTTATATGGTAATACTAAATAACGTTATACGTTATAACGTAATACTATATAACGTTATACGTTATAACGTAATACTATATAACGTTATACGTTATATGGTAATACTATATAACGTTATACGTTATAACGTAATACTATATAACGTTATACGTTATAACGTAATACTATATAACGTTATACGTTATATGGTAATACTATATAACGTTATACATTATATGGTGATACTATATAACGTTATACGTTACATGGTGATACTATATAACGTTATACGTTATAACGTAATACTATATAACGTTATACGTTATAACGTAATACTATATAACGTTATACGTTATAACGTAATACCATATAACGTTATACGTTATATGGTAATACTATATAACGTTATACGTTATAACGTAATACTATATAACGTTATACGTTATAACGTAATACTATATAACGTTATACGTTATATGGTAATACTATATAACGTTATACGTTATAACGTAATACTATATAACGTTATACGTTATAACGTAATACTATATAACGTTATACGTTATATGGTAATACTATATAACGTTAGACATTATATGGTAATACTATATAACGTTATACGTTATATGGTAATACTAAATAACGTTATACGTTATAACGTAATACTATATAACGTTATACGTTATATGGTAATACTATATAACGTTATACGATATAACGTAATACTATATAACGTTATACGTTATATGGTGATACTATATAACGTTATAACGTAATACTATATGACGTTATACGATATAACGTAATACTATATAACGTTATACGTTATATGGTGATACTATATAACGTTATAACCTAATACTATATAACGTTATACGTTATATGGTATTACTATATAACGTTATACGTTATAACGTAATACTATATAACGTTATACGATATAACGTAATACTATATAACGTTATACGTTATAACGTAATACTATATAACGTTATACGTTATAACGTAATACTATATAACGTTGTACGTTACATGGTGATACTATATAACGTTAAACGTTATAACGTAATACTATATAACGTTATACGTTACATGGTGATACTATATAACGTTATAACGTAATAGTATATAACGTTATACGTTATAACGTAATACTATATAACTTTATACGTGATATTCTAATACTATATAACGTTAAACGTTATAACGTAATACTATATAACGTTATACGTTATAACGTAATACTATATAACGTTATACGTTATAACGTAATACTATATAACGTTATACGTTATAACGTAATACTATATAACGTTATACGTTATAACGTAATACTATATAACGTTATACGTTATAACGTCATACTATATAACGTTATACGTTATAGCGTAATACTATATAACGTTATACGTTATAACGTAATACTATATAACATTATACGTTATATGGTAATACTATATAACGTTATACATTATATAGTAATACTATATAACGTTATACGTTATATGGTAATACTATATAACGTTATACGTTATATGGTAATACTATATAACGTTATACGTTATAACGTAATACTATATAACGTTATACGTTATAACGTAATACTATATAACGTTATACGTTATAACGTAATACTATATAACGTTATACGTTATATGGTAATACTATATAACGTTATACGTTATATGGTAATACTATATAACGTTATACGTTATAACGTAATACTATATAACTTTATACGTTATAACGTAATACTATATAACGTTATACGTTATATGGTAATACTATATAACGTTATACGTTATACCGTAATACTATATAACGTTATACGTGATATGGTAATACTATATAACGTTATACGTTATAACGTAATACTATATAACGTTATACGTTATAACGTAATACCATATAATGTTATACGTTATAACGTAATATTATATAACGTTATACGTTATAACGTAATACTATATAACGTTATAACGTAATACTATATAACGTTATAACGTAATACTATATAACGTTATAACGTAATACTATATAACGTTATCCGTTATAACGTAATACTATGTAACGTTATCCGTTATAGCGTAATACTATGTAACGTTATACGTTATAACGTAATACCATATAATGTTATACGTTATAACGTAATACTATATAACGTTATACGTTATAACGTAATACTATATAACGTTATAACGTAATACTATATAACGTTATACGTTATAACGTAATACTATATAACGTTATACGTTATAACGTAATACTACATAACGTTATACGTTATATGGTAATACTAAATAACGTTATACGTTATAACGTAATACTATATAACGTTATACGTTATAACGTAATACTATATAACGTTATACGTTATATGGTAATACTATATAACGTTATACGTTATAACGTAATACTATATAACGTTATACGTTATAACGTAATACTATATAACGTTATACGTTATATGGTAATACTATATAACGTTATACATTATATGGTGATACTATATAACGTTATACGTTACATGGTGATACTATATAACGTTATACGTTATAACGTAATACTATATAACGTTATACGTTATAACGTAATACTATATAACGTTATACGTTATAACGTAATACCATATAACGTTATACGTTATATGGTAA
Organism: Bombus flavifrons; assembly: GCF_040668555.2. Classification (NCBI taxonomy): domain Eukaryota; kingdom Metazoa; phylum Arthropoda; class Insecta; order Hymenoptera; family Apidae; genus Bombus; species Bombus flavifrons. Next base: position 7,949 of record NW_027185026.1, read on the forward strand.
TACTATATAACGTTATACGTTATAACGTAATACTATATAACGTTATACGTTATAACGTAATACTATATAACGTTATACGTTATATGGTAATACTATATAACGTTATACATTATATGGTAATACTATATAACGTTATACGTTATATGGTAATACTAAATAACGTTATACGTTATAACGTAATACTATATAACGTTATACGTTATATGGTAATACTATATAACGTTATACGTTATATGGTAATACTATATAACGTTATACGTTATATGGTAATACTATATAACGTTATACGTTATAACGTCATACTATATAACGTTATACGTTATAACGTAATACTATATAACGTTATACGTTATATGGTAATACTATATAACGTTATACATTATATGGTAATACTAAATAACGTTATACGTTATAACGTAATACTATATAACGTTATACGTTATATGGTAATACTATATAACGTTATACGTTATATGGTAATACTATATAACGTTATACGTTATATGGTAATACTATATAACGTTATACGTTATAACGTCATACTATATAACGTTATACGTTATAACGTAATACTATATAACGTTATACGTTACATGGTGATACTATATAACGTTATGCGTTACATGGTGATACTATATAACGTTATACGTTATATGGTGATACTATATAACGTTATACGTTATAACGTAATAGTATATAACGTTATACGTTATAACGTAATACTATATAACGTTATACGTTATATGGTAATACTATATAACGTTATACGTTATAACGTAATACTATATAAAGTTATACGTTATAACGTAATACTATATAACGTTATACGTTATATGGTAATACTATATAACGTTATACGTTATAACGTAATACTATATAACGTTATACGATATAACGTAATACTATATAACGTTATACGTTATATGGTGATACTATATAACGTTATAACGTAATACTATATGACGTTATACGATATAACGTAATACTATATAACGTTATACGTTATATGGTGATACTATATAACGTTATAACCTAATACTATATAACGTTATACGTTATATGGTAATACTATATAACGTTATACGTTATAACGTAATACCATATAATGTTATACGTTATAACGTAATACTATATAACGTTATACGTTATAACGTAATACCATATAATGTTATACGTTATAACGTAATACTATATAACGTTATACGTTATAACGTAGTACTATATAACGTTTTACGTTATAACGTAATACTATATAACGTTATAACGTAATACTATATAACGTTATACGTTATATGGTAATACTAAATAACGTTATACGTTATAACGTAATACTATATAACGTTATACGTTATAACGTAATACTATATAACGTTATACGTTATACGTTATAACGTAATACTATATAACGTTATACGTTATACGTTATAACGTAATACTATATAACGTTATTCGTTACATGGTGATACTATATAACGTTATAACGTAATAGTATATAACGTTATACGTTATAACGTAATACTATATAACGTTATACGTTATAACGTAATACTATATAACGTTATACGTTATAACGTAATACTATATAACGTTATACGATATAACGTAATACTATATAACGTTATACGTTATATGGTGATACTATATAACGTTATAACGTAATACTATATGACGTTATACGATATAACGTAATACTATATAACGTTATACGTTATATGGTGATACTATATAACGTTATAACCTAATACTATATAACGTTATACGTTATATGGTAATACTATATAACGTTATACGTTATAACGTAATACTATATAACGTTATACGTTATAACGTAATACCATATAATGTTATACGTTATAACGTAATACTATATAACGTTATACGTTATAACGTAATACCATATAATGTTATACGTTATAACGTAATACTATATAACGTTATACGTTATAACGTAATACTATATAACGTTATAACGTAATACTATATAACGTTATACGTGATATGGTAATACTATATAACGTTATACGTTATAACGTAATACTATATAGCGTTATACGTTATAACGTAATACTATATAACGTTATACGTTATAACGTAATACTACATAACGTTATACGTTATATGGTAATACTAAATAACGTCATACGTTATAACGTAATACTATATAACGTTATACGTTATAACGTAATACTAAATAACGTCATACGTTATAACGTAATACTATATAACGTTATACGTTATAACGTAATACTATATAACGTTATACGTTATAACGTAATACTATATAACGTTATACGTTATATGGTAATACTATATAACGTTATACGTTATAACGTAATACTATATAACGTTATACGTTATAACGTAATACTATATAACGTTATACGTTATAACGTAATACTACATAACGTTATACGTTATATGGTAATACTAAATAACGTTATACGTTATAACGTAATACTATATAACGTTATACGTTATAACGTAATACTATATAACGTTATACGTTATAACGTAATACTATATAACGTTATACGTTATAACGTAATACTATATAACGTTATACGTTAGAACGTAATACTATATAACGTTATACGTTATAACGTAATACTATATAACGTTATACGTTATAACGTAATACTACATAACTTTATACGTTATATGGTAATACTAAATAACGTTATACGTTATAACGTAATACTATATAACGTTATACGTTATATGGTAATACTATATAACGTTATACGTTACATGGTGATACTATATAACGTTATACGTTACATGGTGATACTATATAACGTTATACGTTACATGGTGATACTATATAACGTTATACGTTATAACGTAATACTATATAATGTTATACGTTATAACGTAATACTATATAATGTTATACGTTATAACGTAATACTATATAACGTTATACGTTATAACGTAATACTATATAACGTTATACGTTATAACGTAATACTATATAACGTTATACGTTATAACGTAATACTATATAACGTTATACGTTATAACGTAATACTATATAACGTTATACGTTATAACGTAATACTATATAACGTTATACGATATAACGTAGTACTATATAACGTTATACGTTATATGGTGATACTATATAACGTTATAACGTAATACTATATGACGTTATACGATATTACGTAATACTATATAACGTTATACGTTCTATGGTGATACTATATAACGTTATAACCTAATACTATATAACGTTATACGTTATATGGTAATACTATATAACGTTATACGTTATAACGTAATACTATATAACGTTATACGATATAACGTAATACTATATAACGTTATACGTTATAACGTAATACTATATAACGTTATACGTTATAACGTAATACTATATAACGTTGTACGTTACATGGTGATACTATATAACGTTATACGTTATAACGTAATACTATATAACGTTATACGTTACATGGTGATACTATATAACGTTATAACGTAATAGTATATAACGTTATACGTTATACCGTAATACTATATAACTTTATACGTGATATGGTAATACTATATAACGTTAAACGTTATAACGTAATACTACATAACTTTATACGTTATATGGTAATACTAAATAACGTTATACGTTATAACGTAATACTATATAACGTTATACGTTATATGGTAATACTATATAACGTTATACGTTACATGGTGATACTATATAACGTTATACGTTACATGGTGATACTATATAACGTTATACGTTACATGGTGATACTATATAACGTTATACGTTATAACGTAATACTATATAATGTTATACGTTATAACGTAATACTATATAATGTTATACGTTATAACGTAATACTATATAACGTTATACGTTATAACGTAATACTATATAACGTTATACGTTATAACGTAATACTATATAACGTTATACGTTATAACGTAATACTATATAACGTTATACGTTATAACGTAATACTATATAACGTTATACGTTATAACGTAATACTATATAACGTTATACGATATAACGTAGTACTATATAACGTTATACGTTATATGGTGATACTATATAACGTTATAACGTAATACTATATGACGTTATACGATATAACGTAATACTATATAACGTTATACGTTCTATGGTGATACTATATAACGTTATAACCTAATACTATATAACGTTATACGTTATATGGTAATACTATATAACGTTATACGTTATAACGTAATACTATATAACGTTATACGATATAACGTAATACTATATAACGTTATACGTTATAACGTAATACTATATAACGTTATACGTTATAACGTAATACTATATAACGTTGTACGTTACATGGTGATACTATATAACGTTATACGTTATAACGTAATACTATATAGCGTTATACGTTATAACGTAATACTATATAACGTTATACGTTATAACGTAATACTACATAACGTTATACGTTATATGGTAATACTAAATAACGTCATACGTTATAACGTAATACTATATAACGTTATACGTTATAACGTAATACTAAATAACGTCATACGTTATAACGTAATACTATATAACGTTATACGTTATAACGTAATACTATATAACGTTATACGTTATAACGTAATACTATATAACGTTATACGTTATATGGTAATACTATATAACGTTATACGTTATAACGTAATACTATATAACGTTATACGTTATAACGTAATACTATATAACGTTATACGTTATAACGTAATACTATATAACGTTATACGTTATATGGTAATACTATATAACGTTATACGTTACATGGTGTTACTATATAACGTTATACGTTACATGGTGATACTATATAACGTTATACGTTACATGGTGATACTATATAACGTTATACGTTATAACGTAATACTATATAATGTTATACGTTATAACGTAATACTATATAATGTTATACGTTATAACGTAATACTATATAACGTTATACGTTATAACGTAATACTATATAACGTTATACGTTATAACGTAATACTATATAACGTTATACGTTATAACGTAATACTATATAACGTTATACGTTATAACGTAATACTATATAACGTTATACGTTATAACGTAATACTATATAACGTTATAACGTAATACTATATAACGTTATACGTTATAACGTAATACTATATAACGTTATACGTTATAACGTAATACTACATAACGTTATACGTTATATGGTAATACTAAATAACGTTATACGTTATAACGTAATACTATATAACGTTATACGTTATAACGTAATACTACATAACGTTATACGTTATATGGTAATACTAAATAACGTTATACGTTATAACGTAATACTATATAACGTTATACGTTATAACGTAATACTATATAACGTTATACGTTATATGGTAATACTATATAACGTTATACATTATATGGTAATACTATATAACGTTATACGTTACATGGTGATACTATATAACGTTATACGTTATATGGTGATACTATATAACGTTATACATTATATGGTAATACTATATAACGTTATACGTTATATGGTAATACTAAATAACGTTATACGTTATAACGTAATACTATATAACGTTATACGTTATATGGTAATACTATATAACGTTATACATTATATGGTAATACTACATAACGTTATACGTTATATGGTAATACTAAATAACGTTATACGTTATAACGTAATACTATATAACGTTATACGTTATATGGTAATACTATATAACGTTATACGTTATATGGTAATACTATATAACGTTATACGTTATAACGTAATACTATATAACGTTATACGTTATAACGTAATACTATATAACGTTATACGTTATATGGTAATACTATATAACGTTATACGTTATAACGTAATACTATATAACGTTATACGTTATAACGTAATACTATATAACGTTATACGTTATATGGTAATACTATATAACGTTATACATTATATGGTAATACTATATAACGTTATACGTTATATGGTAATACTAAATAACGTTATACGTTATAACGTAATACTATATAACGTTATACGTTATATGGTAATACTATATAACGTTATACGATATAACGTAATACTATATAACGTTATACGATATAACGTAATACTATATAACGTTATACGTTATAACGTAATACTATATAACGTTATACGTTATATGGTGATACTATATAACGTTATAACGTAATACTATATGACGTTATACGATATAACGTAATACTATATAACGTTATACGTTATATGGTGATACTATATAACGTTATAACCTAATACTATATAACGTTATACGTTATATGGTAATACTATATAACGTTATACGTTATAACGTAATACTATATAACGTTATACGATATAACGTAATACTATATAACGTTATACGTTATAACGTAATACTATATAACGTTATACGTTATAACGTAATACTATATAACGTTGTACGTTACATGGTGATACTATATAACGTTAAACGTTATAACGTAATACTATATAACGTTATACGTTATAACGTAATACTATATAATGTTATACGTTATAACGTAATACTATATAACGTTATACGTTATAACGTAATACTATATGACGTTATACGTTATAACGTAATACTATATAACGTTATACGTTATAACGTAATACTATATAACGTTATACGTTATAACGTAATACTATATAACGTTATACGTTATAACGTAATACTATATAACGTTATACGATATAACGTAATACTATATAACGTTATACGTTATATGGTGATACTATATAACGTTATAACGTAATACTATATGACGTTATACGATATAACGTAATACTATATAACGTTATACGTTATATGGTGATACTATATAACGTTATAACGTAATACTATATAACGTTATACGTTATATGGTAATACTATATAACGTTATACGTTATAACGTAATACTATATAACGTTATACGATATAACGTAATACTTTATAACGTCATACGTTATAACGTAATACTATATAACGTTATACGTTATAACGTAATACTATATAACGTTATACGTTATATGGTAATACTATATAACGTTATACGTTATATGGTAATACTATATAACGTTATACGTTATAACGTAATACTATATAACTTTATACGTTATAACGTAATACTATATAACGTTATACGTTATATGGTAATACTATATAACGTTATACGTTATACCGTAATACTATATAACGTTATACGTGATATGGTAATACTATATAACGTTATACGTTATAACGTAATACTATATAACGTTATACGTTATAACGTAATACCATATAATGTTATACGTTATAACGTAATATTATATAACGTTATACGTTATAACGTAATACTATATAACGTTATAACGTAATACTATATAACGTTATAACGTAATACTATATAACGTTATCCGTTATAACGTAATACTATGTAACGTTATCCGTTATAGCGTAATACTATGTAACGTTATACGTTATAACGTAATACCATATAATGTTATACGTTATAACGTAATACTATATAACGTTATACGTTATAACGTAATACTATATAACGTTATAACGTAATACTATATAACGTTATACGTTATAACGTAATACTATATAACGTTATACGTTATAACGTAATACTACATAACGTTATACGTTATATGGTAATACTAAATAACGTTATACGTTATAACGTAATACTATATAACGTTATACGTTATAACGTAATACTATATAACGTTATACGTTATATGGTAATACTATATAACGTTATACATTATATGGTAATACTATATAACGTTATACGTTACATGGTGATACTATATAACGTTATACGTTATATGGTTATACTATATAACGTTATACATTATATGGTAATACTATATAACGTTATACGTTATATGGTAATACTAAATAACGTTATACGTTATAACGTAATACTATATAACGTTATACGTTATATGGTAATACTATATAACGTTATACATTATATGGTAATACTACATAACGTTATACGTTATATGGTAATACTAAATAACGTTATACGTTATAACGTAATACTATATAACGTTATACGTTATATGGTAATACTATATAACGTTATACGTTATATGGTAATACTATATAACGTTATACGTTATAACGTAATACTATATAACGTTATACGTTATAACGTAATACTATATAACGTTATACGTTATATGGTAATACTATATAACGTTATACGTTATAACGTAATACTATATAACGTTATACGTTATAACGTAATACTATATAACGTTATACGTTATATGGTAATACTATATAACGTTATACATTATATGGTAATACTATATAACGTTATACGTTATATGGTAATACTAAATAACGTTATACGTTATAACGTAATACTATATAACGTTATACGTTATATGGTAATACTATATAACGTTATACGATATAACGTAATACTATATAACGTTATACGATATAACGTAATACTATATAACGTTATACGTTATAACGTAATACTATATAACGTTATACGTTATATGGTGATACTATATAACGTTATAACGTAATACTATATGACGTTATACGATATAACGTAATACTATATAACGTTATACGTTATATGGTGATACTATATAACGTTATAACCTAATACTATATAACGTTATACGTTATATGGTAATACTATATAACGTTATACGTTATAACGTAATACTATATAACGTTATACGATATAACGTAATACTATATAACGTTATACGTTATAACGTAATACTATATAACGTTATACGTTATAACGTAATACTATATAACGTTGTACGTTACATGGTGATACTATATAACGTTAAACGTTATAACGTAATACTATATAACGTTATACGTTACATGGTGATACTATATAACGTTATAACGTAATAGTATATAACGTTATACGTTATACCGTAATACTATATAACTTTATACGTGATATTCTAATACTATATAACGTTAAACGTTATAACGTAATACTATATAACGTTATACGTTATAACGTAATACTATATAACGTTATACGTTATAACGTAATACTATATAACGTTATACGTTATAACGTAATACTATATAACGTTATACGTTATAACGTAATACTATATAACGTTATACGTTATAACGTAATACTATATAACGTTATACGTTATATGGTAATACTATATAACGTTATACATTATATGGTAATACTACATAACGTTATACGTTATATGGTATTACTAAATAACGTTATACGTTATAACGTAATACTATATAACGTTATACGTTATATGGTAATACTATATAACGTTATACGTTATATGGTAATACTATATAACGTTATACGTTATATGGTAATACTATATAACGTTATACGTTATAACGTAATACTATATAACGTTATACGTTATAACGTAATACTATATAACGTTATACGTTATATGGTAATACTATATAACGTTATACGTTATAACGTAATACTATATAACGTTATACGTTATAACGTAATACTATATAACGTTATACGTTATATGGTAATACTATATAACGTTATACATTATATGGTAATACTATATAACGTTATACGTTATATGGTAATACTAAATAACGTTATACGTTATAACGTAATACTATATAACGTTATACGTTATATGGTAATACTATATAACGTTATACGATATAACGTAATACTATATAACGTTATACGTTATATGGTGATACTATATAACGTTATAACGTAATACTATATGACGTTATACGATATAACGTAATACTATATAACGTTATACGTTATATGGTGATACTATATAACGTTATAACCTAATACTATATAACGTTATACGTTATATGGTATTGCTATATAACGTTATACGTTATAACGTAATACTATATAACGTTATACGATATAACGTAATACTATATAACGTTATACGTTATAACGTAATACTATATAACGTTATACGTTATAACGTAATACTATATAACGTTATACGTTATATGGTAATACTATATAACGTTATACATTATATGGTAATACTACATAACGTTATACGTTATATGGTAATACTAAATAACGTTATACGTTATAACGTAATACTATATAACGTTATACGTTATATGGTAATACTATATAACGTTATACGTTATATGGTAATACTATATAACGTTATACGTTATATGGTAATACTATATAACGTTACACGTTATAACGTCATACTATATAACGTTATACGTTATAACGTAATACTATATAACGTTATACGTTACATGGTGATACTATATAACGTTATACGTTACATGGTGATACTATATAACGTTATACGTTATATGGTGATACTATATAACGTTATACGTTATAACGTAATACTATATAACGTTATACGTTATAACGTAATACTATATAACGTTATACGTTATATGGTAATACTATATAACGTTATACGTTATAACGTAATACTATATAACGTTATACGTTATAACGTAATACTATATAACGTTATACGTTATATGGTAATACTATATAACGTTATACATTATATGGTAATACTATATAACGTTATACGTTATATGGTAATACTAAATAACGTTATACGTTATAACGTAATACTATATAACGTTATACGTTATATGGTAATACTATATAACGTTATACGATATAACGTAATACTATATAACGTTATACGTTATATGGTGATACTATATAACGTTATAACGTAATACTATATGACGTTATACGATATAACGTAATACTATATAACGTTATACGTTATATGGTGATACTATATAACGTTATAACCTAATACTATATAACGTTATACGTTATATGGTATTACTATATAACGTTATACGTTATAACGTAATACTATATAACGTTATACGTTATAACGTAATACTATATAACGTTATACGTTATAACGTCATACTATATAACGTTATACGTTATAACGTAATACTATATAACGTTATACGTTATAACGTAATACTATATAACATTATACGTTATATGGTAATACTATATAACGTTATACGTTATAACGTAATACTATATAACGTTATACGTTATAACGTAATACTATATAACGTTATACGTTATATGGTAATACTATATAACGTTATACGTGATATGGTAATACTATATAACGTTATACGTTATAACGTAATACTATATAACGTTATACGTTATAACGTAATACCATATAATGTTATACGTTATAACGTAATATTATATAACGTTATACGTTATAACGTAATACTATATAACGTTATAACGTAATACTATATAACGTTATAACGTAATACTATATAACGTTATCCGTTATAACGTAATACTATGTAACGTTATCCGTTATAGCGTAATACTATGTAACGTTATACGTTATAACGTAATACCATATAATGTTATACGTTATAACGTAATACTATATAACGTTATACGTTATAACGTAATAGTATATAACGTTATAACGTAATACTATATAACGTTATACGTTATAACGTAATACTATATAACGTTATACGTTATAACGTAATACTACATAACGTTATACGTTATATGGTAATACTAAATAACGTTATACGTTATAACGTAATACTATATAACGTTATACGTTATAACGTAATACTATATAACGTTATACGTTATATGGTAATACTATATAACGTTATACGTTATAACGTAATACTATATAACGTTATACGTTATAACGTAATACTATATAACGTTATACGTTATATGGTAATACTATATAACGTTATACATTATATGGTGATACTATATAACGTTATACGTTACATGGTGATACTATATAACGTTATACGTTATAACGTAATACTATATAACGTTATACGTTATAACGTAATACTATATAACGTTATACGTTATAACGTAATACCATATAACGTTATACGTTATATGGTAATACTATATAACGTTATACGTTATAACGTAATACTATATAACGTTATACGTTATAACGTAATACTATATAACGTTATACGTTATATGGTAATACTATATAACGTTATACATTATATGGTAATACTATATAACGTTATACGTTATATGGTAATACTAAATAACGTTATACGTTATAACGTAATACTATATAACGTTATACGTTATATGGTAATACTATATAACGTTATACGTTATATGGTAATACTATATAACGTTATACGTTATATGGTAATACTATATAACGTTATACGTTATAACGTCATACTATATAACGTTATACGTTATAACGTAATACTATATAACGTTATACGTTATATGGTAATACTATATAACGTTATACATTATATGGTAATACTAAATAACGTTATACGTTATAACGTAATACTATATAACGTTATACGTTATATGGTAATACTATATAACGTTATACGTTATATGGTAATACTATATAACGTTATACGTTATATGGTAATACTATATAACGTTATACGTTATAACGTCATACTATATAACGTTATACGTTATAACGTAATACTATATAACGTTATACGTTACATGGTGATACTATATAACGTTATGCGTTACATGGTGATACTATATAACGTTATACGTTATATGGTGATACTATATAACGTTATACGTTATAACGTAATAGTATATAACGTTATACGTTATAACGTAATACTATATAACGTTATACGTTATATGGTAATACTATATAACGTTATACGTTATAACGTAATACTATATAAAGTTATACGTTATAACGTAATACTATATAACGTTATACGTTATATGGTAATACTATATAACGTTATACGTTATAACGTAATACTATATAACGTTATACGATATAACGTAATACTATATAACGTTATACGTTATATGGTGATACTATATAACGTTATAACGTAATACTATATGACGTTATACGATATAACGTAATACTATATAACGTTATACGTTATATGGTGATACTATATAACGTTATAACCTAATACTATATAACGTTATACGTTATATGGTAATACTATATAACGTTATACGTTATAACGTAATACCATATAATGTTATACGTTATAACGTAATACTATATAACGTTATACGTTATAACGTAATACCATATAATGTTATACGTTATAACGTAATACTATATAACGTTATACGTTATAACGTAGTACTATATAACGTTTTACGTTATAACGTAATACTATATAACGTTATAACGTAATACTATATAACGTTATACGTTATATGGTAATACTAAATAACGTTATACGTTATAACGTAATACTATATAACGTTATACGTTATAACGTAATACTATATAACGTTATACGTTATACGTTATAACGTAATACTATATAACGTTATACGTTATACGTTATAACGTAATACTATATAACGTTATTCGTTACATGGTGATACTATATAACGTTATAACGTAATAGTATATAACGTTATACGTTATAACGTAATACTATATAACGTTATACGTTATAACGTAATACTATATAACGTTATACGTTATAACGTAATACTATATAACGTTATACGATATAACGTAATACTATATAACGTTATACGTTATATGGTGATACTATATAACGTTATAACGTAATACTATATGACGTTATACGATATAACGTAATACTATATAACGTTATACGTTATATGGTGATACTATATAACGTTATAACCTAATACTATATAACGTTATACGTTATATGGTAATACTATATAACGTTATACGTTATAACGTAATACTATATAACGTTATACGTTATAACGTAATACTATATAACGTTATACGTTATAACGTAATACCATATAATGTTATACGTTATAACGTAATACTATATAACGTTATACGTTATAACGTAATACCATATAATGTTATACGTTATAACGTAATACTATATAACGTTATACGTTATAACGTAATACTATATAACGTTATAACGTAATACTATATAACTTTATACGTGATATGGTAATACTATATAACGTTATACGTTATAACGTAATACTATATAGCGTTATACGTTATAACGTAATACTATATAACGTTATACGTTATAACGTAATACTACATAACGTTATACGTTATATGGTAATACTAAATAACGTCATACGTTATAACGTAATACTATATAACGTTATACGTTATAACGTAATACTAAATAACGTCATACGTTATAACGTAATACTATATAACGTTATACGTTATAACGTAATACTATATAACGTTATACGTTATAACGTAATACTATATAACGTTATACGTTATATGGTAATACTATGTAACGTTATACGTTATAACGTAATACTATATAACGTTATACGTTATAACGTAATACTATATAACGTTATACGTTATAACGTAATACTACATAACGTTATACGTTATATGGTAATACTAAATAACGTTATACGTTATAACGTAATACTATATAACGTTATACGTTATAACGTAATACTATATAACGTTATACGTTATAACGTAATACTATATAACGTTATACGTTATAACGTAATACTATATAACGTTATACGTTAGAACGTAATACTATATAACGTTATACGTTATAACGTAATACTATATAACGTTATACGTTATAACGTAATACTACATAACTTTATACGTTATATGGTAATACTAAATAACGTTATACGTTATAACGTAATACTATATAACGTTATACGTTATATGGTAATACTATATAACGTTATACGTTACATGGTGATACTATATAACGTTATACGTTACATGGTGATACTATATAACGTTATACGTTACATGGTGATACTATATAACGTTATACGTTATAACGTAATACTATATAATGTTATACGTTATAACGTAATACTATATAATGTTATACGTTATAACGTAATACTATATAACGTTATACGTTATAACGTAATACTATATAACGTTATACGTTATAACGTAATACTATATAACGTTATACGTTATAACGTAATACTATATAACGTTATACGTTATAACGTAATACTATATAACGTTATACGTTATAACGTAATACTATATAACGTTATACGATATAACGTAGTACTATATAACGTTATACGTTATATGGTGATACTATATAACGTTATAACGTAATACTATATGACGTTATACGATATAACGTAATACTATATAACGTTATACGTTCTATGGTGATACTATATAACGTTATAACCTAATACTATATAACGTTATACGTTATATGGTAATACTATATAACGTTATACGTTATAACGTAATACTATATAACGTTATACGATATAACGTAATACTATATAACGTTATACGTTATAACGTAATACTATATAACGTTATACGTTATAACGTAATACTATATAACGTTGTACGTTACATGGTGATACTATATAACGTTATACGTTATAACGTAATACTATATAACGTTATACGTTACATGGTGATACTATATAACGTTATAACGTAATAGTATATAACGTTATACGTTATACCGTAATACTATATAACTTTATACGTGATATGGTAATACTATATAACGTTAAACGTTATAACGTAATACTACATAACTTTATACGTTATATGGTAATACTAAATAACGTTATACGTTATAACGTAATACTATATAACGTTATACGTTATATGGTAATACTATATAACGTTATACGTTACATGGTGATACTATATAACGTTATACGTTACATGGTGATACTATATAACGTTATACGTTACATGGTGATACTATATAACGTTATACGTTATAACGTAATACTATATAATGTTATACGTTATAACGTAATACTATATAATGTTATACGTTATAACGTAATACTATATAACGTTATACGTTATAACGTAATACTATATAACGTTATACGTTATAACGTAATACTATATAACGTTATACGTTATAACGTAATACTATATAACGTTATACGTTATAACGTAATACTATATAACGTTATACGATATAACGTAGTACTATATAACGTTATACGTTATATGGTGATACTATATAACGTTATAACGTAATACTATATGACGTTATACGATATAACGTAATACTATATAACGTTATACGTTCTATGGTGATACTATATAACGTTATAACCTAATACTATATAACGTTATACGTTATATGGTAATACTATATAACGTTATACGTTATAACGTAATACTATATAACGTTATACGATATAACGTAATACTATATAACGTTATACGTTATAACGTAATACTATATAACGTTATACGTTATAACGTAATACTATATAACGTTGTACGTTACATGGTGATACTATATAACGTTATACGTTATAACGTAATACTATATAGCGTTATACGTTATAACGTAATACTATATAACGTTATACGTTATAACGTAATACTACATAACGTTATACGTTATATGGTAATACTAAATAACGTCATACGTTATAACGTAATACTATATAACGTTATACGTTATAACGTAATACTAAATAACGTCATACGTTATAACGTAATACTATATAACGTTATACGTTATAACGTAATACTATATAACGTTATACGTTATAACGTAATACTATATAACGTTATACGTTATATGGTAATACTATATAACGTTATACGTTATAACGTAATACTATATAACGTTATACGTTATAACGTAATACTATATAACGTTATACGTTATAACGTAATACTACATAACGTTATACGTTATATGGTAATACTAAATAACGTTATACGTTATAACGTAATACTATATAACGTTATACGTTATAACGTAATACTATATAACGTTATACGTTATAACGTAATACTATATAACGTTATACGTTATAACGTAATACTATATAACGTTATACGTTAGAACGTAATACTATATAACGTTATACGTTATAACGTAATACTATATAACGTTATACGTTATAACGTAATACTACATAACTTTATACGTTATATGGTAATACTAAATAACGTTATACGTTATAACGTAATACTATATAACGTTATACGTTATATGGTAATACTATATAACGTTATACGTTACATGGTGATACTATATAACGTTATACGTTACATGGTGATACTATATAACGTTATACGTTACATGGTGATACTATATAACGTTATACGTTATAACGTAATACTATATAATGTTATACGTTATAACGTAATACTATATAATGTTATACGTTATAACGTAATACTATATAACGTTATACGTTATAACGTAATACTATATAACGTTATACGTTATAACGTAATACTATATAACGTTATACGTTATAACGTAATACTATATAACGTTATACGTTATAACGTAATACTATATAACGTTATACGTTATAACGTAATACTATATAACGTTATACGATATAACGTAGTACTATATAACGTTATACGTTATATGGTGATACTATATAACGTTATAACGTAATACTATATGACGTTATACGATATAACGTAATACTATATAACGTTATACTTTCTATGGTGATACTATATAACGTTATAACCTAATACTATATAACGTTATACGTTATATGGTAATACTATATAACGTTATACGTTATAACGTAATACTATATAACGTTATACGATATAACGTAATACTATATAACGTTATACGTTATAACGTAATACTATATAACGTTATACGTTATAACGTAATACTATATAACGTTGTACGTTACATGGTGATACTATATAACGTTATACGTTATAACGTAATACTATATAACGTTATACGTTACATGGTGATACTATATAACGTTATAACGTAATAGTATATAACGTTATACGTTATACCGTAATACTATATAACTTTATACGTGATATGGTAATACTATATAACGTTAAACGTTATAACGTAATACTATATAACGTTATACGTTATAACGTAATACTATATAACGTTATACGTTATAACGTAATACTATATAACGTTATACGTTATAACGTAATACTATATAACGTTATACGTTATAACGTAATACTATATAACGTTATACGTTATATGGTAATACTATATAACGTTATACGTTATAACGTAATACTATATAACGTTATACGTTACATGGTGATACTATATAACGTTATACGTTACATGGTGATACTATATAACGTTATACGTTATATGGTGATACTATATAACGTTATACGTTATAACGTAATAGTATATAACGTTATACGTTATAACGTAATAGTATATAACGTTATACGTTATAACGTAATACTATATAACGTTATACGTTATAACGTAATACTATATAACGTTATAACGTAATACTATATAACGTTATAACGTAATACTATATAACGTTATACGTTATATGGTAATACTATATAACGTTATACGTTATAACGTAATACTATATAACGTTATACGTTATAACGTAATACTATATAACGTTATACGTTATATGGTAATACTATATAACGTTATACGTTATATGGTAATACTAAATAACGTTATACGTTATAACGTAATACTATATAACGTTATACGTTATAACGTAATACTATATAACGTTATACGTTATAACGTAATACTATATAACGTTATACGTTATATGGTAATACTATATAACGTTATACGTTATATGGTAATACTATATAATGTTATACGTTATAACGTAATACTATATAATGTTATACGTTATAACGTAATACTATATAACGTTATACGTTATAACGTAATACTATATAACGTAATACGTTATAACGTAGTACTATATAACGTTATACGTTATAACGTAATACTATATAACGTTATACGTTATAACGTAATACTATATAACGTTATACGTTATAACGTAATACTATATAACGTTATACGATATAACGTAATACTATATAACGTTATACGTTATAACGTCATACTATATAACGTTATACGTTATAACGTAATACTATATAACGTTATACGTTACATGGTGATACTATATAACGTTATACGTTACATGGTGATACTATATAACGTTATACGTTATATGGTGATACTATATAACGTTATACGTTATAACGTAATAGTATATAACGTTATACGTTATAACGTAATAGTATATAACGTTATACGTTATAACGTAATACTATATAACGTTATACGTTATAACGTAACACCATATAATGTTATACGTTATATGGTAATACTATATAACGTTATACGTTATACCGTAATACTATATAACGTTATACGTGATATGGTAATACTATATTACGTTATCCGTTATAACGTAATACTATGTAACGTTATCCGTTATAGCGTAATACTATGTAACGTTATACGTTATAACGTAATACTATGTAACGTTATACGTTATAACGTAATACTATATAGCGTTATACGTTATAACGTAACACCATATAATGTTATACGTTATAACGTAATACTATATAACGTTATACGTTATAACGTAATACTATATAACGTTATACGTTATATGGTAATACTATATAACGTTATACGTTATAACGTAATACTATATAACGTTATACGTTATAACGTAATACTATATAACGTTATACGTTATATGGTAATACTATATAACGTTATACGTTATATGGTAATACTAAATAACGTTATACGTTATAACGTAATACTATATAACGTTATACGTTATAACGTAATACTATATAACGTTATACGTTATAACGTAATACTATATAACGTTATACGTTATATGGTAATACTATATAACGTTATACGTTATATGGTAATACTATATAATGTTATACGTTATAACGTAATACTATATAACGTTATACGTTATAACGTAATACTATATAACGTTATACGTTATAACGTAATACTATATAACGTAATACGTTATAACGTAATACTATATAACGTTATACGTTATAACGTAATACTATATAACGTTATACGTTGTATGGTAATACTATATAACGTTATACATTATATGGTAATACTATATAACGTTATACGTTATATGGTAATACTAAATAACGTTATACGTTATAACGTAATACTATATAACGTTATACGTTATAACGTAATACTATATAACGTTATACGTTATAACGTAATACTATATAACGTTATACGTTATATGGTAATACTATATAACGTTATACGTTATAACGTAATACTATATAACGTTATACGTTATAACGTAATACTATATAACGTTATACGTTATATGGTAATACTATATAACGTTATACGTTATATGGTAATACTAAATAACGTTATACGTTATAACGTAATACTATATAACGTTATACGTTATAACGTAATACTATATAACGTTATACGTTATAACGTAATACTATATAACGTTATACGTTATATGGTAATACTATATAACGTTATACGTTATATGGTAATACTATATAATGTTATACGTTATAACGTAATACTATATAATGTTATACGTTATAACGTAATACTATATAACGTTATACGTTATAACGTAATACTATATAACGTAATACGTTATAACGTAGTACTATATAACGTTATACGTTATAACGTAATACTATATAACGTTATACGTTATAACGTAATACTATATAACGTTATACGTTATAACGTAATACTATATAACGTTATACGATATAACGTAATACTATATAACGTTATACGTTATAACGTCATACTATATAACGTTATACGTTATAACGTAATACTATATAACGTTATACGTTACATGGTGATACTATATAACGTTATACGTTACATGGTGATACTATATAACGTTATACGTTATATGGTGATACTATATAACGTTATACGTTATAACGTAATAGTATATAACGTTATACGTTATAACGTAATAGTATATAACGTTATACGTTATAACGTAATACTATATAACGTTATACGTTATAACGTAATACTATATAACGTTATAACGTAATACTATATAACGTTATAACGTAATACTATATAACGTTATACGTTATATGGTAATACTAAATAACGTTATACGTTATAACGTAATACTATATAACGTTATAACGTAATAGTATATAACGTTATACGTTATACCGTAATACTATATAACGTTATACGTGATATGGTAATACTATATAACGTTATACGTTATAACGTAATACTATATAACGTTATACGTTATAACGTAATACTACATAACGTTATACGTTATATGGTAATACTAAATAACGTTATACGTTATAGCGTAATACTATATAACGTTATCCGTTATAACGTAATACTATGTAACGTTATCCGTTATAGCGTAATACTATGTAACGTTATACGTTATAACGTAATACTATGTAACGTTATACGTTATAACGTAATACTATATAGCGTTATACGTTATAACGTAACACCATATAATGTTATACGTTATAACGTAATACTATATAACGTTATACGTTATAACGTAATACCATATAATGTTATACGTTATAACGTAATACTATATAACGTTATACGTTATAACGTAATACTATATAACGTTATAACGTAATACTATATAACGTTATACGTTATAACGTAATACTATATAACGTTATACGTTATAACGTAATACTACATAACGTTATACGTTATATGGTAATACTAAATAACGTTATACGTTATAACGTAATACTATATAACGTTATACGTTATAACGTAATACTATATAACGTTATACGTTATAACGTAATACTATATAACGTTATACGTTATATGGTAATACTATATAACGTTATACGTTATAACGTAATACTATATAACGTTATACGTTATAACGTAATACTATATAACGTTATACGTTATATGGTAATACTATATAACGTTATACGTTATATGGTAATACTAAATAACGTTATACGTTATAACGTAATACTATATAACGTTATACGTTATAACGTAATACTATATAACGTTATACGTTATATGGTAATACTATATAACGTTATACGTTATATGGTAATACTATATAATGTTATACGTTATAACGTAATACTATATAACGTTATACGTTATAACGTAATACTATATAACGTTATACGTTATAACGTAATACTATATAACGTAATACGTTATAACGTAATACTATATAACGTTATACGTTATAACGTAATACTATATAACGTTATACGTTGTATGGTAATACTATATAACGTTATACATTATATGGTAATACTATATAACGTTATACGTTATATGGTAATACTAAATAACGTTATACGTTATAACGTAATACTATATAACGTTATACGTTATAACGTAATACTATATAACGTTATACGTTATAACGTAATACTATATAACGTTATACGTTATATGGTAATACTATATAACGTTATACGTTATAACGTAATACTATATAACGTTATACGTTATAACGTAATACTATATAACGTTATACGTTATATGGTAATACTATATAACGTTATACGTTATATGGTAATACTAAATAACGTTATACGTTATAACGTAATACTATATAACGTTATACGTTATAACGTAATACTATATAACGTTATACGTTATAACGTAATACTATATAACGTTATACGTTATATGGTAATACTATATAACGTTATACGTTATATGGTAATACTATATAATGTTATACGTTATAACGTAATACTATATAATGTTATACGTTATAACGTAATACTATATAACGTTATACGTTATAACGTAATACTATATAACGTAATACGTTATAACGTAGTACTATATAACGTTATACGTTATAACGTAATACTATATAACGTTATACGTTATAACGTAATACTATATAACGTTATACGTTATAACGTAATACTATATAACGTTATACGATATAACGTAATACTATATAACGTTATACGTTATAACGTCATACTATATAACGTTATACGTTATAACGTAATACTATATAACGTTATACGTTACATGGTGATACTATATAACGTTATACGTTATAACGTAATAGTATATAACGTTATACGTTATAACGTAATACTATATAACGTTATACGTTATAACGTAATACTATATAACGTTATAACGTAATACTATATAACGTTATAACGTAATACTATATAACGTTATACGTTATATGGTAATACTAAATAACGTTATACGTTATAACGTAATACTATATAACGTTATACGTTATAACGTAATACTATATAACGTTATACGTTATATGGTAATACTATATAACGTTATACGTTATAACGTAATACTATATAACGTTATACGTTATAACGTAATACTATATAACGTTATACGTTATAACGTAATACTACATAACGTTATACGTTATATGGTAATACTAAATAACGTTATACGTTATACCGTAATACTATATAACGTTATACGTGATATGGTAATACTATATAACGTTATACGTTATAACGTAATACTATATAACGTTATACGTTATAACGTAATACTACATAACGTTATACGTTATATGGTAATACTAAATAACGTTATACGTTATAACGTAATACTATATAACGTTATACGTTATATGGTAATACTATATAACGTTATACGTTATAACGTAATACTATATAACGTTATACGTTATAACGTAATACTATATAACGTTATACGTTATAACGTAATACTACATAACGTTATACGTTATATGGTAATACTAAATAACGTTATACGTTATAACGTAATACTATATAACGTTATACGTTATAACGTAATACTATATAACGTTATACGTTATAACGTAATACTATATAACGTTATACGTTATACGTTATAACGTAATACTATATAACGTTATTCGTTACATGGTGATACTATATAACGTTATAACGTAATAGTATATAACGTTATACGTTATACCGTAATACTATATAACGTTATACGTGATATGGTAATACTATATAACGTTATACGTTATAACGTAATACTATATAACGTTATACGTTATAACGTAATACTACATAACGTTATACGTTATATGGTAATACTAAATAACGTTATACGTTATAGCGTAATACTATATAACGTTATACGTTATAACGTAATACTATATAACGTTATACGTTATAACGTCATACTATATAACGTTATACGTTATAACGTAATACTATATAACGTTATACGTTACATGGTGATACTATATAACGTTATACGTTACATGGTGATACTATATAACGTTATACGTTACATGGTGATACTATATAACGTTATACGTTATAACGTAATACTATATAATGTTATATGTTATAACGTAATACTATATAATGTTATACGTTATAACGTAATACTATATAACGTTATACGTTATAACGTAATACTATATAACGTTATACGTTATAACGTAATACTATATAACGTTATACGTTATAACGTAATACTATATAACGTTATACGTTACATGGTGATACTATATAACGTTATACGTTACATGGTGATACTATATAACGTTATACGTTATAACGTAATACTATATAATGTTATACGTTATAACGTAATACTATATAATGTTATACGTTATAACGTAATACTATATAACGTTATACGTTATAACGTAATACTATATAACGTTATACGTTATAACGTAATACTATATAACGTTATACGTTATAACGTAATACTATATAACGTTATACGTTATATCGTAATACTATATAACGTTATACGATATAACGTAATACTATATAACGTTATACGTTATATGGTGATACTATATAACGTTATAACCTAATACTATATAACGTTATACGTTATATGGTAATACTATATAACGTTATACGTTATAACGTAATACTATATAACGTTATACGATATAACGTAATACTATATAACGTTATACGATATAACGTAATACTGTATAACGTTATACGTTATAACGTAATACTATATAACGTTATACGTTATAACGTAATACTATATAACGTTATACGTTATAACGTCATACTATATAACGTTATACGTTATAACGTAATACTATATAACGTTATACGTTACATGGTGATACTATATAACGTTATACGTTACATGGTGATACTATATAACGTTATACGTTACATGGTGATACTATATAACGTTATACGTTACATGGTGATACTATATAACGTTATACGTTATAACGTAATACTATATAACGTTATAACGTAATACTGTATAACGTTATCCGTGATAACGTAATACTATGTAACGTTATCCGTTATAGCGTAATACTATGTAACGTTATACGTTATAACGTAATACCATATAACGTTATACGTTATAACGTAATACTATATAACGTTATACGTTATAACGTAATACCATATAATGTTATACGTTATAACGTAATACTATATAACGTTATACGTTATAACGTAATACCATATAATGTTATACGTTATAACGTAATACTATATAACGTTATACGTTATAACGTAATACTATATAACGTTATAACGTAATACTATATAACGTTATACGTTATATGGTAATACTAAATAACGTTATACGTTATAACGTAATACTATATAACGTTATACGTTATAACGTAATACTATATAACGTTATACGTTATACGTTATAACGTAATACTATATAACGTTATTCGTTACATGGTGATACTATATAACGTTATAACGTAATAGTATATAACGTTATACGTTATACCGTAATACTATATAACGTTATACGTGATATGGTAATACTATATAACGTTATACGTTATAACGTAATACTATATAACGTTATACGTTATAACGTAATACTATATAACGTTATACGTTATAAAGTAATACCACATAACGTTATACCTTATATGGTAATACTAAATAACGTTATACGTTATAACGTAATACTATATAACGTTATACGTTATAACGTAATACTATATAACGTTATACGTTATAACGTAATACTATATAACGTTATACGTTATAACGTAATACTATATAACGTTATACGTTATAACGTAATACTATATAACGTTATACGTTATATGGTAATACTATATAACGTTATACGTTATAACGTAATACTATATAACGTTATACGTTATAACGTAATACTACATAACGTTATACGTTATATGGTAATACTAAATAACGTTATACGTTATAACGTAATACTATATAACGTTATACGTTATAACGTAATACTATATAACGTTATACGTTATAACGTAATACTATATAACGTTATACGTTATACGTTATAACGTAATACTATATAACGTTATACGTTATACGTTATAACGTAATACTATATAACGTTATTCGTTACATGGTGATACTATATAACGTTATAACGTAATAGTATATAACGTTATACGTTATACCGTAATACTATATAACGTTATACGTGATATGGTAATACTATATAACGTTATACGTTATAACGTAATACTATATAACGTTATACGTTATAACGTAATACTATATAACGTTATACGTTATATGGTAATACTATATAACGTTATACGTTATATGGTAATACTATATAACGTTATACGTTACATGGTGATACTATATAACGTTATACGTTACATGGTGATACTATATAACGTTATACGTTACATGGTGATACTATATAACGTTATACGTTATAACGTAATACTATATAATGTTATACGTTATAACGTAATACTATATAATGTTAAACGTTATAACGTAATACTATATAACGTTATACGTTATAACGTAATACTATATAACGTTATACGTTATAACGTAATACTATATAACGTAATACGTTATAACGTAATACTATATAACGTTATACGATATAACGTAATACTATATAACGTTATACGTTATATGGTGATACTATATAACGTTATAACGTAATACTATATAACGTTATACGTTATAACGTAATACTATATAGCGTTATACGTTATAACGTAATACTATATAACGTTATACGTTATAACGTAATACTATATAACGTTATACGTTATAACGTAATACTATATAACGTTATACGATATAACGTAATACTATATAACGTTATACGTTATATGGTGATACTATATAACGTTATAACCTAATACTATATAACGTTATACGTTATATGGTAATACTATATAACGTTATACGTTATATGGTAATACTATATAACGTTATACGTTATAACGTAATACTATATAACGTTATACGATATAACGTAATACTATATAACGTTATACGTTATAACGTAATACTATATAACGTTATACGTTATAACGTAATACTATATAACGTTGTACGTTACATAGTGATACTATATAACGTTATACGTTATATCGTAATACTATATAACGTTATACGTTACATGGTGATACTATATAACGTTATACGTTATAACGTAATACTACATAACGTTATACGTTATATGGTAATACTAAATAACGTTATACGTTGTAACGTAATACTATATAACGTTATACGTTATAACGTAATACTATATAACGTTATACGTTATAACGTCATACTATATAACGTTATACGTTATAGCGTAATACTATATAACGTTATACGTTATAACGTAATACTATATAACGTTATACGTTATAACGTAATACTATATAACGTTATACGTTATATGGTAATACTATATAACGTTATACGTTATAACGTAATACTATATAACGTTATACGATATAACGTAATACTTTATAACGTTATACGTTATATGGTGATACTATATAACGTTATAACCTAATACTATATAATGTTATACGTTATATGGTAATACTATATAACGTTATACGTTATAACGTAATACTATATAACGTTATACGATATAACGTAATACTATATAACGTTATACGTTATAACGTAATACTATATAACGTTATACGTTATAACTTAATACTATATAACGTTATACGTTACATGGTGATACTATATAACGTTATAACGTAATAGTATATAACGTTATACGTTATAACGTAATACTATATAACGTTATACGTTATATGGTAATACTAAATAACGTTATACGTTATAACGTAATACTATATAACGTTATACGTTATAACGTAATACTATATAACGTTATACGTTATAACGTAATACTATATAACGTTATACGTTATACGTTATAACGTAATACTATATAACGTTATACGTTATACGTTATAACGTAATACTATATAACGTTATACGTTATACGTTATAACGTAATACTATATAACGTTATTCGTTACATGGTGATACTATATAACGTTATAACGTAATAGTATATAACGTTATACGTTATACCGTAATACTATATAACGTTATAGGTGATATGGTAATACTATATAACGTTATACGTTATAACGTAATACTATATAACGTTATACGTTATAACGTAATACTATATAACGTTATACGTTATATGGTAATACTATATAACGTTATACGTTATATGGTAATACTATATAACGTTATACGTTACATGGTGATACTATATAACGTTATACGTTACATGGTGATACTATATAACGTTATACGTTACATGGTGATACTATATAACGTTATACGTTATAACGTAATACTATATAATGTTATACGTTATAACGTAATACTATATAATGTTAAACGTTATAACGTAATACTATATAACGTAATACTATATAACGTTAAACGTTATAACGTAATACTATATAACGTAATACGTTATAACGTAATACTATATAACGTTATACGTTATAACGTAATACTATATAACGTTATACGTTATAACGTAATACTATATAACGTTATACGTTATAACGTAATACTATATAACGTTATACGATATAACGTAATACTATATAACGTTATACGTTATATGGTGATACTATATAACGTTATAACCTAATACTATATAACGTTATACGTTATATGGTAATACTATATAACGTTATACGTTATATGGTAATACTATATAACGTTATACGTTATAACGTAATACTATATAACGTTATACGATATAACGTAATACTATATAACGTTATACGTTATAACGTAATACTATATAACGTTATACGTTATAACGTAATACTATATAACGTTGTACGTTACATAGTGATACTATATAACGTTATACGTTATAACGTAATACTATATAACGTTATACGTTACATGGTGATACTATATAACGTTATACGATATAACGTAATACTACATAACGTTATACGTTATATGGTAATACTAAATAACGTTATACGTTGTAACGTAATACTATATAACGTTATACGTTATAACGTAATACTATATAACGTTATACGTTATAACGTCATACTATATAACGTTATACGTTATAGCGTAATACTATATAACGTTATACGTTATAACGTAATACTATATAACGTTATACGTTATAACGTCATACTATATAACGTTATACGTTACATGGTGATACTATATAACGTTATACGTTATAACGTAATACTATATAATGTTATACGTTATAACGTAATACTATATAATGTTAAACGTTATAACGTAATACTATATAACGTTATACGTTATAACGTAATACTATATAACGTTATACGTTATAACGTAATACTATATAACGTAATACGTTATAACGTAATACTATATAACGTTATACGATATAACGTAATACTATATAACGTTATACGTTATATGGTGATACTATATAACGTTATAACGTAATACTATATAACGTTATACGTTATAACGTAATACTATATAACGTTATACGTTATAACGTAATACTATATAACGTTATACGTTATAACGTAATACTATATAACGTTATACGTTATAACGTAATACTATATAACGTTATACGATATAACGTAATACTATATAACGTTATACGTTATATGGTGATACTATATAACGTTATAACCTAATACTATATAACGTTATACGTTATATGGTAATACTATATAACGTTATACGTTATATGGTAATACTATATAACGTTATACGTTATAACGTAATACTATATAACGTTATACGATATAACGTAATACTATATAACGTTATACGTTATAACGTAATACTATATAACGTTATACGTTATAACGTAATACTATATAACGTTGTACGTTACATAGTGATACTATATAACGTTATACGTTATAACGTAATACTATATAACGTTATACGTTACATGGTGATACTATATAACGTTATACGTTATAACGTAATACTACATAACGTTATACGTTATATGGTAATACTAAATAACGTTATACGTTGTAACGTAATACTATATAACGTTATACGTTATAACGTAATACTATATAACGTTATACGTTATAACGTCATACTATATAACGTTATACGTTATAGCGTAATACTATATAACGTTATACGTTATAACGTAATACTATATAACGTTATACGTTATAACGTAATACTATATAACGTTATACGTTATAACGAAATACTATATAACGTTATACGTTATAACGTAATACTACATAACGTTATACGTTATATGGTAATACTAAATAACGTTATACGTTATAACGTTATACTATATAACGTTATACGTTATAACGTAATACTATATAACGTTATAAGTTATAACGTAATACTATATTACGTTATACGTTATATGGTAATACTATATAACGTTATACGTTATAACGTAATACTATATAACGTTATACGTTATAACGTAATACTATATAACGTTATACGTTATAACGTAATACTATATAACGTTATAACGTAATACTATATAACGTTATAACGTAATACTATATAACGTTATACGTTATATGGTAATACTAAATAACGTTATACGTTATAACGTAATACTATATAACGTTATACGTTATAACGTAATACTACATAACGTTATACGTTATATGGTAATACTAAATAACGTTATACGTTATAACGTAATACTATATAACGTTATACGTTATAACGTAATACTATATAACGTTATACGTTATAACGTAATACTATATAACGTTATACGTTATACGTTATAACGTAATACTATATAACGTTATACGTTATACGTTATAACGTAATACTATATAACGTTATTCGTTACATGGTGATACTATATAACGTTATAACGTAATAGTATATAACGTTATACGTTATACCGTAATACTATATAACGTTATACGTGATATGGTAATACTATATAACGTTATACGTTATAACGTAATACTATATAACGTTATACGTTATAACGTAATACTATATAACGTTATACGTTATATGGTAATACTATATAACGTTATACGTTATATGGTAATACTATATAACGTTATACGTTACATGGTGATACTATATAACGTTATACGTTACATGGTGATACTATATAACGTTATACGTTACATGGTGATACTATATAACGTTATACGTTATAACGTAATACTATATAATGTTATACGTTATAACGTAATACTATATAATGTTAAACGTTATAACGTAATACTATATAACGTTATACGTTATAACGTAATACTATATAACGTTATACGTTATAACGTAATACTATATAACGTAATACGTTATAACGTAATACTATATAACGTTATACGATATAACGTAATACTATATAACGTTATACGTTATATGGTGATACTATATAACGTTATAACGTAATACTATATAACGTTATACGTTATAACGTAATACTATATAACGTTATACGTTATAACGTAATACTATATAACGTTATACGTTATATCGTAATACTATATAACGTTATACGATATAACGTAATACTATATAACGTTATACGTTATATGGTGATACTATATAACGTTATAACCTAATACTATATAACGTTATACGTTATATGGTAATACTATATAACGTTATACGTTATAACGTAATACTATATAACGTTATACGATATAACGTAATACTATATAACGTTATACGATATAACGTAATACTGTATAACGTTATACGTTATAACGTAATACTATATAACGTTATACGTTATAACGTAATACTATATAACGTTATACGTTATAACGTCATACTATATAACGTTATACGTTATAACGTAATACTATATAACGTTATACGTTACATGGTGATACTATATAACGTTATACGTTACATGGTGATACTATATAACGTTATACGTTACATGGTGATACTATATAACGTTATACGTTATAACGTAATACTATATAACGTTATAACGTAATACTGTATAACGTTATCCGTGATAACGTAATACTATGTAACGTTATCCGTTATAGCGTAATACTATGTAACGTTATACGTTATAACGTAATACCATATAACGTTATACGTTATAACGTAATACTATATAACGTTATACGTTATAACGTAATACCATATAATGTTATACGTTATAACGTAATACTATATAACGTTATACGTTATAACGTAATACCATATAATGTTATACGTTATAACGTAATACTATATAACGTTATACGTTATAACGTAATACTATATAACGTTATAACGTAATACTATATAACGTTATACGTTATATGGTAATACTAAATAACGTTATACGTTATAACGTAATACTATATAACGTTATACGTTATAACGTAATACTATATAACGTTATACGTTATACGTTATAACGTAATACTATATAACGTTATTCGTTACATGGTGATACTATATAACGTTATAACGTAATAGTATATAACGTTATACGTTATACCGTAATACTATATAACGTTATACGTGATATGGTAATACTATATAACGTTATACGTTATAACGTAATACTATATAACGTTATACGTTATAACGTAATACTATATAACGTTATACGTTATAAAGTAATACCACATAACGTTATACCTTATATGGTAATACTAAATAACGTTATACGTTATAACGTAATACTATATAACGTTATACGTTATAACGTAATACTATATAACGTTATACGTTATAACGTAATACTATATAACGTTATACGTTATAACGTAATACTATATAACGTTATACGTTATAACGTAATACTATATAACGTTATACGTTATATGGTAATACTATATAACGTTATACGTTATAACGTAATACTATATAACGTTATACGTTATAACGTAATACTACATAACGTTATACGTTATATGGTAATACTAAATAACGTTATACGTTATAACGGAATACTATATAACGTTATACGTTATAACGTAATACTATATAACGTTATACGTTATAACGTAATACTATATAACGTTATACGTTATACGTTATAACGTAATACTATATAACGTTATACGTTATACGTTATAACGTAATACTATATAACGTTATTCGTTACATGGTGATACTATATAACGTTATAACGTAATAGTATATAACGTTATACGTTATACCGTAATACTATATAACGTTATACGTGATATGGTAATACTATATAACGTTATACGTTATAACGTAATACTATATAACGTTATACGTTATAACGTAATACTATATAACGTTATACGTTATATGGTAATACTATATAACGTTATACGTTATATGGTAATACTATATAACGTTATACGTTACATGGTGATACTATATAACGTTATACGTTACATGGTGATACTATATAACGTTATACGTTACATGGTGATACTATATAACGTTATACGTTATAACGTAATACTATATAATGTTATACGTTATAACGTAATACTATATAATGTTAAACGTTATAACGTAATACTATATAACGTTATACGTTATAACGTAATAATAATAATAATAACACTAATATTAGTAACAATAATATACCTTTAAAACATACAATGTATGATGAAATTTTGGCACGCAAAACGTCTTGTAAGATAGTACGCCATTCCTGCTGCTATGATACTATATAACGTTATAACGTAATACTATATAACGTTATACGTTATAACGTAATACTATATAGCGTTATACGTTATAACGTAATACTATATAACGTTATACGTTATAACGTAATACTATATAACGTTATACGTTATAACGTAATACTATATAACGTTATACGATATAACGTAATACTATATAACGTTATACGTTATATGGTGATACTATATAACGTTATAACCTAATACTATATAACGTTATACGTTATATGGTAATACTATATAACGTTATACGTTATATGGTAATACTATATAACGTTATACGTTATAACGTAATACTATATAACGTTATACGATATAACGTAATACTATATAACGTTATACGTT
>NW_027185027.1:0-41537 GCF_040668555.2 Bombus flavifrons
TACGGTATAACGTATAACGTTATATACTATTACGTTATAACGTTATATAGTATCACCATGTAACGTATAACGTTATATAGTATTACGTTATAACGTATAACGTTATATAGTATCACTATGTAACGTACAACGTTATATAGTATTACGTTATAACGTATAACGTTATATAGTATTACGTTATAACGTATAACGTTATATAGTATTACGTTATAACGTATAACGTTATATAGTATTACCATATCACGTATAACGTTATATAGTATTACGGTATAACGTACAACGTTATATACTATTATTTTATAACGTTATATAGTATCACCATGTAACGAATAACGTTATATAGTATTACGTTATAACGTATAACGTATAACGTTATATAGTCTTACGTTATAACGTATAACGTTATATAGTATTACGTTATAACGTATAACGTTATTTAGTATTACCATATAACGTATAACGTTATATAGTATTACGTTATAACATTATATAGTATTACGTTATAACGTATAACGTTATATAGTATTACGTTATAACGTATAACATTATATGGTATTACGTTATAACGTATAACGTTATATAGTATGACGTTATAACGTATAACGTTATATAGTATTACGTTATAGCGTATAACGTTATATAGTATTACGTTATAACGTATAACGTTATATAGTATTACGTTATAACGTATAACGTTATATAGTATTACGTTATAACGTTTAACGTTATATAGTATTACCATATCACGTATAAAGTTATGTAGTATTACGGTATAACGTATAACGTTATATACTATTACGTTATAACGTTATATAGTATCACCATGTAACGTATAACGTTATATAGTATTACGTTATAACGTATAACGTTATATAGTATCACCATGTAACGTACAACGTTATATAGTATTACGTTATAACGTATAACGTTATATAGTATTACGTTATAACGTATAACGTTATATAGTATTACGTTATTTCGTATAACGTTATATAGTATTACGCTATAACGTATAACGTTATATAGTATTACCATATAACGTATAACGTTATATAGTATTAGGTTATAACGTTATATAGTATCACCATATAACGTATAACGTTATATAGTATTACGTTATATCGTATAACGTAATATAGTATTACGTTATAACGTATAACGTTATATAGTATTACGTTATAACGTATAACGTTATATAGTATTACGTTATAACGTATAACGTTATATAGTATTACGTTATAACGTATAACGTTATATAGTATTACGTTATAACGTATAACGTTATATAGTATTACGTTATAACGTATAACATTATATAGTATTACGTTATAACGTATAACATTATATAGTATTACGTTATAACGTATAACGTTATATAGTATCACCATGTAACGTATAACGTTATATAGTATCACCATGTAACGTATAACGTTATATAGTATTACGTTATAACGTATAACGTTATTTAGTATTACCATATAAGGTATAACGTTATGTGGTATTACGTTATAACGTATAACGTTATATAGTATTACCATATAACGTATAACGTTATGTAGTATTACCATATAACATATAACGTTATATAGTATTACGTTATAACGTATAACGTTATATAGTATTCCGTTATAACGTATAACGTTATATAGTATTACGTTATAACGTATAACGTTATTTAGTATTACCATATAACGTATAACGTTATATAGTATTACCATATAATGTATAACGTTATATAGTATTACCATATAACGTATAACGTTATATAGTATTACGTTATAACGTATAACGTTATATAGTATTACGTTATAATTTATAACGTTATATAGTATTACCATATAACTTATAAAGTTATATAGTATTACGTTATAACGTATAACGTTATATAGTATTACGTTATAACGTATAACGTTATATAGTATTACGTTATAACGTATAACGTTATATAGTATTACGTTATAACGTATAACGTTATATAGTATTACGTTATAACGTATAACATTATATAGTATTACGTTATAACGTATAACATTATATAGTATTACGTTATAACGTATAACGTTATATAGTATCACCATGTAACGTATAACGTTATATAGTATCACCATGTAACGTATAACGTTATATAGTATCACCATGTAACGTATAACGTTATATAGTATTACGTTATAACGTATAACGTTATTTTGTATTACCATATAAGGTATAACGTTATGTGGTATTACGTTATAACGTATAACGTTATATAGTATTACCATATAACGTATAACGTTATGTAGTATTACCATATAACATATAACGTTATATAGTATTACGTTATAACGTATAACGTTATATAGTATTACGTTATAACGTATAACGTTATATAGTATTACGTTATAACGTATAACGTTATTTAGTATTACCATATAACGTATAACGTTATATAGTATTACCATATAATGTATAACGTTATATAGTATTACCATATAACGTATAACGTTATATAGTATTACGTTATAACGTATAACGTTATATAGTATTACGTTATAACGTATAACGTTATATAGTATTACCATATAACTTATAAAGTTATATAGTATTACGTTATAACGTATAACGTTATATAGTATTACGTTATAACGTATAACGTTATATAGTATTACGTTATAACGTATAACGTTATATAGTATTACGTTATAACGTATAACGTTATATAGTATTACGTTATAACGTATAACGTTATATAGTATTACGTTATAACGTATAACGTTATATAGTATTACGTTATAACGTATAACGTTATTTAGTATTACCATATAACGTATAACGTTATATAGTATTACCATATAATGTATAACGTTATATAGTATTACCATATAACGTATAACGTTATATAGTATTACGTTATAACGTATAGCGTTATATAGTATTACGTTATAACGTATAACGTTATATAGTATTACCATATAACGTATAAAGTTATATAGTATTACGTTATAACGTATAACGTTATATAGTATTACGT
Organism: Bombus flavifrons; assembly: GCF_040668555.2. Classification (NCBI taxonomy): domain Eukaryota; kingdom Metazoa; phylum Arthropoda; class Insecta; order Hymenoptera; family Apidae; genus Bombus; species Bombus flavifrons. The sequence goes on from NW_027185027.1 coordinate 3,008, forward strand.
TATAACGTATAACGTTATATAGTATGACGTTATAACGTATAACGTTATATAGTATTACGTTATAACGTATAACGTTATATAGTATTACGTTATAACGTATAACGTTATATAGTATTACGTTATAACGTATAACGTTATATAGTATTACGTTATAACGTTTAACGTTATATAGTATTACCATATCACGTATAAAGTTATATAGTATTACGGTATAACGTATAACGTTATATACTATTACGTTATAACGTTATATAGTATCACCATGTAACGTATAACGTTATATAGTATTACGTTATAACGTATAACGTTATATAGTATTACGTTATAACGTATAACGTTATTTAGTATTACCATATAACGTATAACGTTATATAGTATTACCATATAATGTATAACGTTATATAGTATTACCATATAACGTATAACGTTATATAGTATTACGTTATAACGTATAGCGTTATATAGTATTACGTTATAACGTATAACGTTATATAGTATTACGTTATAACGTATAACGTTATATAGTATTACGTTATAACGTATAACGTTATATAGTATTACGTTATAACGTATAACGTTATATAGTATCACCATGTAACGTATAACGTTATATAGTATCACCATGTAACGTATAACGTTATATAGTATCACCATGTAACGTATAACGTTATATAGTATTACGTTATAACGTATAACGTTATATAGTATGACGTTATAACGTATAACGTTATATAGTATTACGTTATAACGTATAACGTTATATAGTATGACGTTATAACGTATAACGTTATATAGTATTACCATATAACGTATAACGTTATATAGTATTACCATGTAACGTATAACGTTATATAGTATTACCATATAACGTATAACGTTATATAGTATTACCATATAACGTATAACGTTATATAGTATTACGTTATAACGTATAACGTTATATAGTATTACGTTATAACGTATAACGTTATATAGTATTACGTTATAACGTATAACGTTATATAGTATTACCATGTAACGTATAACGTTATATAGTATTACCATATAATGTATAACGTTATATAGTATTACTATATAACGTATAACGTTATATAGTATTACGTTATAACGTATAACGTTATATAGTATTACCATATAACGTATAAAGTTATATAGTATTACGTTATAACGTATAACGTTATATAGTATTACGTTATAACGGATAACGTTATATAGTATGACGTTATAACGTATAACGTTATATAGTATTACGTTATAACGTATAACGTTATATAGTATTACGTTATAACGTATAACGTTATATAGTATTACGTTATAACGTATAACGTTATATAGTATTACGTTATAACGTTTAACGTTATATAGTATTACCATATCACGTATAAAGTTATATAGTATTACGGTATAACGTATAACGTTATATACTATTACGTTATAACGTTATATAGTATCACCATGTAACGTATAACGTTATATAGTATTACGTTATAACGTATAACGTTATATAGTATCACTATGTAACGTACAACGTTATATAGTATTACGTTATAACGTATAACGTTATATAGTATTACGTTATAACGTATAACGTTATATAGTATTACGTTATAACGTATAACGTTATATAGTATTACCATATCACGTATAACGTTATATAGTATTACGGTATAACGTACAACGTTATATACTATTATTTTATAACGTTATATAGTATCACCATGTAACGAATAACGTTATATAGTATTACGTTATAACGTATAACGTATAACGTTATATAGTCTTACGTTATAACGTATAATGTTATATAGTATTACGTTATAACGTATAACGTTATATAGTATTACGTTATAACGTATAACGTTATTTAGTATTACCATATAACGCATAACGTTATATAGTATTACGTTATAACGTATAACGTTATATAGTATTACGTTATAACGTATAACGTTATATAGTATTACGTTATAACGTATAACGTTATATAGTATTACGTTATAACGTATAACGTTATATAGTATTACGTTATAACGTATAACGTTATTTAGTATTACCATATAACGTATAACGTTATGTAGTATTACGTTATAACGTATAACGTTATATAGTATTACGTTATAACGTATAACGTTATATAGTATTACGTTATAACGTATAACGTTATATAGTATTACCATATCACGTATAACGTTATATAGTATTACGGTATAACGTACAACGTTATATACTATTATTTTATAACGTTATATAGTATCACCATGTAACGAATAACGTTATATAGTATTACGTTATAACGTATAACGTATAACGTTATATAGTCTTACGTTATAACGTATAACGTTATATAGTATTACGTTATAACGTATAACGTTATATAGTATTACGTTATTACGTATAACATTATATGGTATTACGTTATAACGTATAACGTTATATAGTATTACGTTATAACGTATAACATTATATGGTATTACGTTATAACGTATAACGTTATATAGTATTACGTTATAACGTATAACGTTATATAGTATTACGCTATAACGGATAACGTTACATAGTATTACGTTATAACGGATAACGTTATATAGTATTACGTTATAACGTATAACGTTATATAGTATTACGTTATAACGTATAACGTTATATAGTATTACCATATAACGTATAACGTTATATAGTATTACGTTATAACGTATAACTTTATGTAGTATTACGTTATAACGTATAACGTTATATAGTATTACCATATAACGTATAACGTTATATAGTATTACGTTATAACGTATAACGTTATATAGTATTACCATATAACGTATAACGTTATATAGTATTACGTTATAACGTATAACGTTATATAGTATTACGTTATAACGTATAACGTTATATAGTATTACGTTATAACGTATAACGTTATTTAGTATTACCATATAACGTATAACGTTATGTAGTATTACGTTATAACGTATAACGTTATATAGTATTACCATATAACGTATAACGTTATATAGTATTACGTTATAACGTATAACTTTATGTAGTATTACGTTATAACGTATAACGTTATATAGTATTACCATATAACGTATAACGTTATATAGTATTACGTTATAACGTATAACGTTATATGGTATTACCATATAACGTATAACGTTATATAGTATTACGTTATAACGTATAACGTTATATAGTATTACGTTATAACGTATAACGTTATATAGTATTACGTTATAACGTATAACGTTATTTAGTATTACCATATAACGTATAACGTTATGTAGTATTACGTTATAACGTATAACGTTATATAGTATTACGTTATAACGTATAACGTTATATAGTATTACGTTATAACGTATAACGTTATATAGTATTACGTTATAACGTATAACGTTATATAGTATTACGTTATAACGTATAACGTTATTTAGTATTACCATATAACGTATAACGTTATGTAGTATTACGTTATAACGTATAACGTTATATAGTATTACGTTATAACGTATAACGTTATATAGTATTACGTTATAACGTATAACGTTATATAGTATTACCATATCACGTATAACGTTATATAGTATTACGGTATAACGTACAACGTTATATACTATTATTTTATAACGTTATATAGTATCACCATGTAACGAATAACGTTATATAGTATTACGTTATAACGTATAACGTATAACGTTATATAGTCTTACGTTATAACGTATAACGTTATATAGTATTACGTTATAACGTATAACGTTATTTAGTATTACCATATAACGTATAACGTTATATAGTATTACGTTATAACGTTATATAGTATTACGTTATAACGTATAACGTTATATAGTATTACGTTATAACGTATAACATTATATGGTATTACGTTATAACGTATAACGTTATATAGTATTACGTTATAACGTATAACATTATATGGTATTACGTTGTAACGTATAACGTTATATAGTATTACGTTATAACGTATAACGTTATATAGTATTACGCTATAACGGATAACGTTACATAGTATTACGTTATAACGGATAACGTTATATAGTATTACGTTATAACGTTATATAGCATTACGTTATAACGTTATATAGTATTACGTTATAACGTATAACGTTATATAGTATTACGTTATAACGTATAACATTATATGGTATTACGTTATAACGTATAACGTTATATAGTATTACGTTATAACGTATAACATTATATGGTATTACGTTATAACGTATAACGTTATATAGTATTACGTTATAACGTATAACGTTATATACTATTACGTTATAACGTATAACGTTATATACTATTACGTTATAACGTATAACGTTATATAGTATCACCATATAACGTATAACGTTATATAGTATCACCATGTAACGTATAACGTTATATAGTATCACCATGTAACGTATAACGTTATTTAGTATTACGTTATAACGTATAACGTTATATAGTATGACGTTATAACGTATAACGTTATATAGTATTACCATATAACGTATAACGTTATATAGTATTACCATATAACGTATAACGTTATATAGTATTACCATATAACGTATAACGTTATATAGTATTACGTTATAACGTATAACGTTATATAGTATTACGTTATAACGTATAACGTTATATAGTATTACGTTATAACGTATAACGTTATATAGTATTACGTTATAACGTATAACGTTATATAGTATTACGTTATAACGTATAACGTTATATAGTCTTACCATATAACGTATAACGTTATATAGTATTCCGTTATAACGTATAACGTTATATAGTATTACGTTATAACGTATAACGTTATATAGTATTACGTTATAACGTATAACGTTATATAGTATTACGTTATAACGTATAACGTTATATAGTATCACCATGTAACGTATAACGTTATATAGTATCACCATGTAACGTATAACGTTATATAGTATCACCATGTAACGTATAACGTTATATAGTATTACGTTATAACGTATAACGTTATATAGTATGACGTTATAACGTATAACGTTATATAGTATTACGTTATAGCGTATAACGTTATATAGTATTACGTTATAACGTATAACGTTATATAATATTACGTTATAACGTATAACGTTATATAGTATTACGTTATAACGTTTAACGTTATATAGTATTACCATATCACGTATAAAGTTATGTAGTATTACGGTATAACGTATAACGTTATATACTATTACGTTATAACGTTATATAGTATCACCATGTAACGTATAACGTTATATAGTATTACGTTATAACGTATAACGTTATATAGTATCACCATGTAACGTACAACGTTATATAGTATTACGTTATAACGTATAACGTTATATAGTATTACGTTATAACGTATAACGTTATATAGTATTACGTTATTTCGTATAACGTTATATAGTATTACGCTATAACGTATAACGTTATATAGTATTACCATATAACGTATAACGTTATATAGTATTAGGGTATAACGTTATATAGTATCACCATATAACGTATAACGTTATATAGTATTACGTTATATCGTATAACGTAATATAGTATTACGTTATAACGTATAACGTTATATAGTATTACGTTATAACGTATAACGTTATATAGTATTACGTTATAACGTATAACGTTATATAGTATTACGTTATAACGTATAACGTTATATAGTATTACGTTATAACGTATAACGTTATATAGTATTACGTTATAACGTATAACATTATATAGTATTACGTTATAACGTATAACATTATATAGTATTACGTTATAACGTATAACGTTATATAGTATCACCATGTAACGTATAACGTTATATAGTATCACCATGTAACGTATAACGTTATATAGTATCACCATGTAACGTATAACGTTATATAGTATTACGTTATAACGTATAACTTTATTTAGTATTACCATATAACGTATAACGTTATGTAGTATTACGTTATAACGTATAACGTTATATAGTATTACGTTATAACGTATAACGTTATATAGTATTACGTTATAACGTATAACGTTATATAGTATTACCATATCACGTATAACGTTATATAGTATTACGTTATAACGTATAACGTTATATAGTATTACGTTATAACGTATAACGTTATATAGTATTACGTTATAACGTATAACGTTATATAGTATTACGTTATAACGTATAACATTATATAGTATTACGTTATAACGTATAACATTATATAGTATTACGTTATAACGTATAACGTTATATAGTATCACCATGTAACGTATAACGTTATATAGTATCACCATGTAACGTATAACGTTATATAGTATTACCATATAATGTATAACGTTATATAGTATTACGTTATAACGTATAACGTTATTTAGTATTACCATATAAGGTATAACGTTATGTGGTATTACGTTATAACGTATAACGTTATATAGTATTACGTTATAACGTATAACGTTATATAGTATTACGTTATAACGTATAACGTTATATAGTATTACGTTATAACGTATAACGTTATATAGTATTACGTTATAACGTATAACGTTATATAGTATCACCATGTAACGTATAACGTTATATAGTATCACCATGTAACGTATAACGTTATATAGTATCACCATGTAACGTATAACGTTATATAGTATTACGTTATAACGTATAACGTTATATAGTATGACGTTATAACGTATAACGTTATATAGTATTACGTTATAACGTATAACGTTATATAGTATGACGTTATAACGTATAACGTTATATAGTATTACCATATAACGTATAACGTTATATAGTATTACGTTATAACGTATAACGTTATATAGTATTACGTTATAACGTATAACGTTATTTAGTATTACCATATAACGTATAACGTTATATAGTATTACCATATAATGTATAACGTTATATAGTATTACCATATAACGTATAACGTTATATAGTATTACGTTATAACGTATAACGTTATATAGTATTACGTTATAACGTATAACGTTATATAGTATTACGTTATAACGTATAACGTTATATAGTATCACCATGTAACGTATAACGTTATATAGTATCACCATGTAACGTATAACGTTATATAGTATCACCATGTAACGTATAACGTTATATAGTATTACGTTATAACGTATAACGTTATATAGTATGACGTTATAACGTATAACGTTATATAGTATTACGTTATAACGTATAACGTTATATAGTATGACGTTATAACGTATAACGTTATATAGTATTACCATATAACGTATAACGTTATATAGTATTACGTTATAATGTATAACGTTATATAGTATCACCATGTAACGTATAACGTTATATAGTATCACCATGTAACGTATAACGTTATATAGTATCACCATGTAACGTATAACGTTATATAGTATTACGTTATAACGTATAACGTTATATAGTATGACGTTATAACGTATAACGTTATATAGTATTACGTTATAGCGTATAACGTTATATAGTATTACGTTATAACGTATAACGTTATATAGTATTACGTTATAACGTATAACGTTATATAGTATTACGTTATAACGTTTAACGTTATATAGTATTACCATATCACGTATAAAGTTATGTAGTATTACGGTATAACGTATAACGTTATATACTATTACGTTATAACGTTATATACTATCACCATGTAACGTATAACGTTATATAGTATTACGTTATAACGTATAACGTTATATAGTATCACCATGTAACGTACAACGTTATATAGTATTACGTTATAACGTATAACGTTATATAGTATTACGTTATAACGTATAACGTTATATAGTATTACGTTATTTCGTATAACGTTATATAGTATTACGCTATAACGTATAACGTTATATAGTATCACCATATAACGTATAACGTTATATAGTATTACGTTATATCGTATAACGTAATATAGTATTACGTTATAACGTATAACGTTATATAGTATTACGTTATAACGTATAACGTTATATAGTATTACGTTATAACGTATAACGTTATATAGTATTACGTTATAACGTATAACGTTATATAGTATTACGTTATAACGTATAACATTATATAGTATTACGTTATAACGTATAACATTATATAGTATTACGTTATAACGTATAACGTTATATAGTATCACCATGTAACGTATAACGTTATATAGTATCACCATGTAACGTATAACGTTATATAGTATCACCATGTAACGTATAACGTTATATAGTATTACGTTATAACGTATAACTTTATTTAGTATTACCATATAACGTATAACGTTATGTAGTATTACGTTATAACGTATAACGTTATATAGTATTACGTTATAACGTATAACGTTATGTAGTATTACCATATCACGTATAACGTTATATAGTATTACGTTATAACGTATAACGTTATATAGTATTACGTTATAACGTATAACGTTATATAGTATTACGTTATAACGTATAACGTTATATAGTATTACGTTATAACGTATAACATTATATAGTATTACGTTATAACGTATAACATTATATAGTATTACGTTATAACGTATAACGTTATATAGTATCACCATGTAACGTATAACGTTATATAGTATCACCATGTAACGTATAACGTTATATAGTATCACCATGTAACGTATAACGTTATATAGTATTACGTTATAACGTATAACGTTATTTAGTATTACCATATAAGGTATAACGTTATGTGGTATTACGTTATAACGTATAACGTTATATAGTATTACCATATAACGTATAACGTTATGTAGTATTACCATATAACGTATAACGTTATATAGTATTACGTTATAACGTATAACGTTATATAGTATTACGTTATAACGTATAACGTTATATAGTATTACGTTATAACGTATAACGTTATTTAGTATTACCATATAACGTATAACGTTATATAGTATTACCATATAATGTATAATGTTATATAGTATTACCATATAACGTATAACGTTATATAGTATTACGTTATAACGTATAACGTTATATAGTATTACGTTATAACGTATAACGTTATATAGTATTACCATATAACTTATAAAGTTATATAGTATTACGTTATAACGTATAACCTTATATAGTATTACGTTATAACGTATAACGTTATATAGTATTACGTTATAACGTATAACGTTATATAGTATTACGTTATAACGTATAACGTTATATAGTATTACGTTATAACGTATAACGTTATATAGTATTACGTTATAACGTATAACGTTATATAGTATCACCATGTAACGTATAACGTTATATAGTATCACCATGTAACGTATAACTTTATATAGTATCACCATGTAACGTATAACGTTATATAGTATTACGTTATAACGTATAACGTTATATAGTATGACGTTATAACGTATAACGTTATATAGTATTACGTTATAACGTATAACGTTATATAGTATGACGTTATAACGTATAACGTTATATAGTATTACCATATAACGTATAACGTTATATAGTATTACCATGTAACGTATAACGTTATATAGTATTACCATATAACGTATAACGTTATATAGTATTACCATATAACGTATAACGTTATATAGTATTACGTTATAACGTATAACGTTATATAGTATTACGTTATAACGTATAACGTTATATAGTATGACGTTATAACGTATAACGTTATATAGTATTACCATATAACGTATAACGTTATATAGTATTACGTTATAACGTATAACTTTATTTAGTATTACCATATAACGTATAACGTTATGTAGTATTACGTTATAACGTATAACGTTATATAGTATTACGTTATAACGTATAACGTTATATAGTATTACCATATCACGTATAACGTTATATAGTATTACGTTATAACGTATAACGTTATATAGTATTACGTTATAACGTATAACGTTATATAGTATTACGTTATAACGTATAACGTTATATAGTATTACGTTATAACGTATAACATTATATAGTATTACGTTATAACGTATAACATTATATAGTATTACGTTATAACGTATAACGTTATATAGTATCACCATGTAACGTATAACGTTATATAGTATCACCATGTAACGTATAACGTTATATAGTATTACCATATAATGTATAACGTTATATAGTATTACGTTATAACGTATAACGTTATTTAGTATTACCATATAAGGTATAACGTTATGTGGTATTACGTTATAACGTATAACGTTATATAGTATTACGTTATAACGTATAACGTTATATAGTATTACGTTATAACGTATAACGTTATATAGTATTACGTTATAACGTATAACGTTATATAGTATTACGTTATAACGTATAACGTTATATAGTATCACCATGTAACGTATAACGTTATATAGTATCACCATGTAACGTATAACGTTATATAGTATCACCATGTAACGTATAACGTTATATAGTATTACGTTATAACGTATAACGTTATATAGTATTACCATATAACGTATAACGTTATATAGTATTACGTTATAACGTATAACGTTATATAGTATTACGTTATAACGTATAACGTTATATAGTATTACCATATAACGTATAAAGTTATATAGTATTACGTTATAACGTATAACGTTATATAGTATTACGTTATAACGTATAACGTTATATAGTATGACGTTATAACGTATAACGTTATATAGTATTACGTTATAACGTATAACGTTATATAGTATTACGTTATAACGTATAACGTTATATAGTATTACGTTATAACGTATAACGTTATATAGTATTACGTTATAACGTTTAACGTTATATAGTATTACCATATCACGTATAAAGTTATATAGTATTACGGTATAACGTATAACGTTATATACTATTACGTTATAACGTTATATAGTATCACCATGTAACGTATGACGTTATATAGTATTACGTTATAACGTATAACGTTATATAGTATCACTATGTAACGTACAACGTTATATAGTATTACGTTATAACGTATAACGTTATATAGTATTACGTTATAACGTATAACGTTATATAGTATTACGTTATAACGTATAACGTTATATAGTATTACGTTATAACGTATAACGTTATATAGTATCACCATGTAACGTATAACGTTATATAGTATCACCATGTAACGTATAACGTTATATAGTATCACCATGTAACGTATAACGTTATATAGTATTACGTTATAACGTATAACGTTATATAGTATCACCATGTAACGTATAACGTTATATAGTATCACCATGTAACGTATAACGTTATATAGTATCACCATGTAACGTATAACGTTATATAGTATTACGTTATAACGTATAACTTTATTTAGTATTACCATATAACGTATAACGTTATGTAGTATTACGTTATAACGTATAACGTTATATAGTATTACGTTATAACGTATAACGTTATATAGTATTACCATATCACGTATAACGTTATATAGTATTACGTTATAACGTATAACGTTATATAGTATTACGTTATAACGTATAACGTTATATAGTATTACGTTATAACGTATAACGTTATATAGTATTACGTTATAACGTATAACATTATATAGTATTACGTTATAACGTATAACATTATATAGTATTACGTTATAACGTATAACGTTATATAGTATCACCATGTAACGTATAACGTTATATAGTATCACCATGTAACGTATAACGTCATATAGTATCACCATGTAACGTATAACGTTATATAGTATTACGTTATAACGTATAACGTTATTTAGTATTACCATATAAGGTATAACGTTATGTGGTATTACGTTATAACGTATAACGTTATATAGTATTACCATATAACGTATAACGTTATGTAGTATTACCATATAACGTATAACGTTATATAGTATTACGTTATAACGTATAACGTTATATAGTATTACGTTATAACGTATAACGTTATATAGTATTACGTTATAACGTATAACGTTATTTAGTATTACCATATAACGTATAACGTTATATAGTATTACCATATAAGGTATAACGTTATATAGTATTACCATATAACGTATAACGTTATATAGTATTACGTTATAACGTATAACGTTATATAGTATTACGTTATAACGTATAACGTTATATAGTATTACCATATAACTTATAAAGTTATATAGTATTACGTTATAACGTATAACGTTATATAGTATTACGTTATAACGTATAACGTTATATAGTATTACGTTATAACGTATAACGTTATATAGTATTACGTTATAACGTATAACGTTATATAGTATTACGTTATAACGTATAACGTTATATAGTATCACCATGTAACGTATAACGTTATATAGTATCACCATGTAACGTATAACGTTATATAGTATCACCATGTAACGTATAACGTTATATAGTATTACGTTATAACGTATAACGTTATATAGTATGACGTTATAACGTATAACGTTATATAGTATTACGTTATAACGTATAACGTTATATAGTATGACGTTATAACGTATAACGTTATATAGTATTACCATATAACGTATAACGTTATATAGTATTACCATGTAACGTATAACGTTATATAGTATTACCATATAACGTATAACGTTATATAGTATTACCATATAACGTATAACGTTATATAGTATTACGTTATAACGTATAACGTTATATAGTATTACGTTATAACGTATAACGTTATATAGTATTACGTTATAACGTATAACGTTATTTAGTATTACCATATAACGTATAACGTTATATAGTATTACCATATAACGTATAACGTTATATAGTATTACCATATAACGTATAACGTTATATAGTATTACGTTATAACGTATAACGTTATATAGTATTACGTTATAACGTATAACGTTATATAGTATTACGTTATAACGTATAACGTTATATAGTATTACGTTATAACGTATAACGTTATATAGTATTACGTTATAACGTTTAACGTTATATAGTATTACCATATCACGTATAAAGTTATATAGTATTACGGTATAACGTATAACGTTATATACTATTACGTTATAACGTTATATAGTATCACCATGTAACGTATAACGTTATATAGTATTACGTTATAACGTATAACGTTATATAGTATCACTATGTAACGTACAACGTTATATAGTATTACGTTATAACGTATAACGTTATATAGTATTACGTTATAACGTATAACGTTATATAGTATTACGTTATAACGTATAACGTTATATAGTATTACGTTATAACGTATAACGTTATATAGTATTACGTTATAACGTATAACGTTATATAGTATTACGTTATAACGTATAACGTTATATAGTATCACCATGTAACGTATAACGTCATATAGTATCACCATGTAACGTATAACGTTATATAGTATCACCATGTAACGTATAACGTTATATAGTATTACGTTATAACGTATAACGTTATATAGTATGACGTTATAACGTATAACGTTATATAGTATTACGTTATAACGTATAACGTTATATAGTATGACGTTATAACGTATAACGTTATATAGTATTACCATATAACGTATAACGTTATATAGTATTACCATGTAACGTATAACGTTATATAGTATTACCATATAACGTATAACGTTATATAGTATTACCATGTAACGTATAACGTTATATAGTATTACCATATAACGTATAACGTTATATAGTATTACCATATAACGTATAACGTTATATAGTATTACGTTATAACGTATAACGTTATATAGTATTACGTTATAACGTATAACGTTATATAGTATTACGTTATAACGTATAACGTTATATAGTATTACCATGTAACGTATAACGTTATATAGTATTACCATATAACGTATAACGTTATATAGTATTACGTTATAACGTATAACGTTTTATAGTATTACGTTATAACGTATAACGTTTTATAGTATTACGTTATAACGTATAACGTTATATAGTATTACGTTATAACGTATAACGTTATTTAGTATTACCATATAACGTATAACGTTATATAGTATTACCATATAATGTATAACGTTATATAGTATTACCATATAACGTATAACGTTATATAGTATTACGTTATAACGTATAACGTTATATAGTATTACGTTATAACGTATAACGTTATATAGTATGACGTTATAACGTATAACGTTATATAGTATTACGTTATAACGTATAACGTTATATAGTATTACGTTATAACGTATAACGTTATATAGTATTACGTTATAACGTATAACGTTATATAGTATTACGTTATAACGTTTAACGTTATATAGTATTACCATATCACGTATAAAGTTATATAGTATTACGGTATAACGTATAACGTTATATACTATTACGTTATAACGTTATATAGTATCACCATGTAACGTATAACGTTATATAGTATTACGTTATAACGTATAACGTTATATAGTATCACTATGTAACGTACAACGTTATATAGTATTACGTTATAACGTATAACGTTATATAGTATTACGTTATAACGTATAACGTTATATAGTATTACGTTATAACGTATAACGTTATATAGTATTACCATATCACGTATAACGTTATATAGTATTACGGTATAACGTACAACGTTATATACTATTATTTTATAACGTTATATAGTATCACCATGTAACGAATAACGTTATATAGTATTACGTTATAACGTATAACGTATAACGTTATATAGTCTTACGTTATAACGTATAACGTTATATAGTATTACGTTATAACGTATAACGTTATTTAGTATTACCATATAACGTATAACGTTATATAGTATTACGTTATAACATTATATAGTATTACGTTATAACGTATAACGTTATATAGTATTACGTTATAACGTATAACATTATATGGTATTACGTTATAACGTATAACGTTATATAGTATGACGTTATAACGTATAACGTTATATAGTATTACGTTATAGCGTATAACGTTATATAGTATTACGTTATAACGTATAACGTTATATAGTATTACGTTATAACGTATAACGTTATATAGTATTACGTTATAACGTTTAACGTTATATAGTATTACCATATCACGTATAAAGTTATGTAGTATTACGGTATAACGTATAACGTTATATACTATTACGTTATAACGTTATATAGTATCACCATGTAACGTATAACGTTATATAGTATTACGTTATAACGTATAACGTTATATAGTATCACCATGTAACGTACAACGTTATATAGTATTACGTTATAACGTATAACGTTATATAGTATTACGTTATAACGTATAACGTTATATAGTATTACGTTATTTCGTATAACGTTATATAGTATTACGCTATAACGTATAACGTTATATAGTATTACCATATAACGTATAACGTTATATAGTATTAGGTTATAACGTTATATAGTATCACCATATAACGTATAACGTTATATAGTATTACGTTATATCGTATAACGTAATATAGTATTACGTTATAACGTATAACGTTATATAGTATTACGTTATAACGTATAACGTTATATAGTATTACGTTATAACGTATAACGTTATATAGTATTACGTTATAACGTATAACGTTATATAGTATTACGTTATAACGTATAACGTTATATAGTATTACGTTATAACGTATAACGTTATATAGTATTACGTTATAACGTATAACGTTATATAGTATCACCATGTAACGTATAACGTTATATAGTATCACCATGTAACGTATAACGTTATATAGTATTACGTTATAACGTATAACGTTATTTAGTATTACCATATAAGGTATAACGTTATGTGGTATTACGTTATAACGTATAACGTTATATAGTATTACCATATAACGTATAACGTTATGTAGTATTACCATATAACATATAACGTTATATAGTATT
The DNA here is from genome assembly GCF_040668555.2 of Bombus flavifrons. NCBI lineage: Eukaryota > Metazoa > Arthropoda > Insecta > Hymenoptera > Apidae > Bombus > Bombus flavifrons. Next base: position 18,836 of record NW_027185027.1, read on the forward strand.
ACGTTATAACGTATAACGTTATATAGTATTCCGTTATAACGTATAACGTTATATAGTATTACGTTATAACGTATAACGTTATTTAGTATTACCATATAACGTATAACGTTATATAGTATTACCATATAATGTATAACGTTATATAGTATTACCATATAACGTATAACGTTATATAGTATTACGTTATAACGTATAACGTTATATAGTATTACGTTATAATTTATAACGTTATATAGTATTACCATATAACTTATAAAGTTATATAGTATTACGTTATAACGTATAACGTTATATAGTATTACGTTATAACGTATAACGTTATATAGTATTACGTTATAACGTATAACGTTATATAGTATTACGTTATAACGTATAACGTTATATAGTATTACGTTATAACGTATAACATTATATAGTATTACGTTATAACGTATAACATTATATAGTATTACGTTATAACGTATAACGTTATATAGTATCACCATGTAACGTATAACGTTATATAGTATCACCATGTAACGTATAACGTTATATAGTATCACCATGTAACGTATAACGTTATATAGTATTACGTTATAACGTATAACGTTATTTTGTATTACCATATAAGGTATAACGTTATGTGGTATTACGTTATAACGTATAACGTTATATAGTATTACCATATAACGTATAACGTTATGTAGTATTACCATATAACTTATAAAGTTATATAGTATTACGTTATAACGTATAACGTTATATAGTATTACGTTATAACGTATAACGTTATATAGTATTACGTTATAACGTATAACGTTATATAGTATTACGTTATAACGTATAACGTTATTTAGTATTACCATATAACGTATAACGTTATATAGTATTACCATATAATGTATAACGTTATATAGTATTACCATATAACGTATAACGTTATATAGTATTACGTTATAACGTATAACGTTATATAGTATTACGTTATAACGTATAACGTTATATAGTATTACCATATAACTTATAAAGTTATATAGTATTACGTTATAACGTATAACGTTATATAGTATTACGTTATAACGTATAACGTTATATAGTATTACGTTATAACGTATAACGTTATATAGTATTACGTTATAACGTATAACGTTATATAGTATTACGTTATAACGTATAACGTTATATAGTATTACGTTATAACGTATAACGTTATATAGTATCACCATGTAACGTATAACGTTATATAGTATCACCATGTAACGTATAACGTTATATAGTATCACCATGTAACGTATAACGTTATATAGTATTACGTTATAACGTATAACGTTATATAGTATGACGTTATAACGTATAACGTTATATAGTATTACGTTATAACGTATAACGTTATATAGTATTACGTTATAACGTATAACGTTATATAGTATTACGTTATAACGTATAACGTTATTTAGTATTACCATATAACGTATAACGTTATATAGTATTACCATATAATGTATAACGTTATATAGTATTACCATATAACGTATAACGTTATATAGTATTACGTTATAACGTATAGCGTTATATAGTATTACGTTATAACGTATAACGTTATATAGTATTACCATATAACGTATAAAGTTATATAGTATTACGTTATAACGTATAACGTTATATAGTATTACGTTATAACGTATAACGTTATATAGTATGACGTTATAACGTATAACGTTATATAGTATTACGTTATAACGTATAACGTTATATAGTATTACGTTATAACGTATAACGTTATATAGTATTACGTTATAACGTATAACGTTATATAGTATTACGTTATAACGTTTAACGTTATATAGTATTACCATATCACGTATAAAGTTATATAGTATTACGGTATAACGTATAACGTTATATACTATTACGTTATAACGTTATATAGTATCACCATGTAACGTATAACGTTATATAGTATTACCATGTAACGTATAACGTTATATAGTATTACCATATAACGTATAACGTTATATAGTATTACCATATAACGTATAACGTTATATAGTATTACGTTATAACGTATAACGTTATATAGTATTACGTTATAACGTATAACGTTATATAGTATTACGTTATAACGTATAACGTTATATAGTATTACGTTATAACGTATAACGTTATATAGTATCACCATGTAACGTATAACGTTATATAGTATCACCATGTAACGTATAACGTTATATAGTATCACCATGTAACGTATAACGTTATATAGTATTACGTTATAACGTATAACGTTATATAGTATGACGTTATAACGTATAACGTTATATAGTATTACGTTATAACGTATAACGTTATATAGTATGACGTTATAACGTATAACGTTATATAGTATTACCATATAACGTATAACGTTATATAGTATTACCATGTAACGTATAACGTTATATAGTATTACCATATAACGTATAACGTTATATAGTATTACCATATAACGTATAACGTTATATAGTATTACGTTATAACGTATAACGTTATATAGTATTACGTTATAACGTATAGCGTTATATAGTATTACGTTATAACGTATAACGTTATATAGTATTACCATGTAACGTATAACGTTATATAGTATTACCATATAATGTATAACGTTATATAGTATTACCATATAACGTATAACGTTATATAGTATTACGTTATAACGTATAACGTTATATAGTATTACCATATAACGTATAAAGTTATATAGTATTACGTTATAACGTATAACGTTATATAGTATTACGTTATAACGTATAACGTTATATAGTATGACGTTATAACGTATAACGTTATATAGTATTACGTTATAACGTATAACGTTATATAGTATTACGTTATAACGTATAACGTTATATAGTATTACGTTATAACGTATAACGTTATATAGTATTACGTTATAACGTTTAACGTTATATAGTATTACCATATCACGTATAAAGTTATATAGTATTACGGTATAACGTATAACGTTATATACTATTACGTTATAACGTTATATAGTATCACCATGTAACGTATAACGTTATATAGTATTACGTTATAACGTATAACGTTATATAGTATCACTATGTAACGTACAACGTTATATAGTATTACGTTATAACGTATAACGTTATATAGTATTACGTTATAACGTATAACGTTATATAGTATTACGTTATAACGTATAACGTTATATAGTATTACCATATCACGTATAACGTTATATAGTATTACGGTATAACGTACAACGTTATATACTATTATTTTATAACGTTATATAGTATCACCATGTAACGAATAACGTTATATAGTATTACGTTATAACGTATAACGTATAACGTTATATAGTCTTACGTTATAACGTATAATGTTATATAGTATTACGTTATAACGTATAACGTTATATAGTATTACGTTATAACGTATAACGTTATTTAGTATTACCATATAACGCATAACGTTATATAGTATTACGTTATAACGTATAACGTTATATAGTATTACGTTATAACGTATAACGTTATATAGTATTACGTTATAACGTATAACGTTATATAGTATTACGTTATAACGTATAACGTTATATAGTATTACGTTATAACGTATAACGTTATTTAGTATTACCATATAACGTATAACGTTATGTAGTATTACGTTATAACGTATAACGTTATATAGTATTACGTTATAACGTATAACGTTATATAGTATTACGTTATAACGTATAACGTTATATAGTATTACCATATAACGTATAACGTTATATAGTATTACCATGTAACGTATAACGTTATATAGTATTACCATATAACGTATAACGTTATATAGTATTACCATATAACGTATAACGTTATATAGTATTACGTTATAACGTATAACGTTATATAGTATTACGTTATAACGTATAACGTTATATAGTATTACGTTATAACGTATAACGTTATTTAGTATTACCATATAACGTATAACGTTATATAGTATTACCATATAACGTATAACGTTATATAGTATTACCATATAACGTATAACGTTATATAGTATTACGTTATAACGTATAACGTTATATAGTATTACGTTATAACGTATAACGTTATATAGTATTACGTTATAACGTATAACGTTATATAGTATTACGTTATAACGTATAACGTTATATAGTATTACGTTATAACGTTTAACGTTATATAGTATTACCATATCACGTATAAAGTTATATAGTATTACGGTATAACGTATAACGTTATATACTATTACGTTATAACGTTATATAGTATCACCATGTAACGTATAACGTTATATAGTATTACGTTATAACGTATAACGTTATATAGTATCACTATGTAACGTACAACGTTATATAGTATTACGTTATAACGTATAACGTTATATAGTATTACGTTATAACGTATAACGTTATATAGTATTACGTTATAACGTATAACGTTATATAGTATTACGTTATAACGTATAACGTTATATAGTATTACGTTATAACGTATAACGTTATATAGTATTACGTTATAACGTATAACGTTATATAGTATCACCATGTAACGTATAACGTTATATAGTATCACCATGTAACGTATAACGTTATATAGTATCACCATGTAACGTATAACGTTATATAGTATTACGTTATAACGTATAACGTTATATAGTATGACGTTATAACGTATAACGTTATATAGTATTACGTTATAACGTATAACGTTATATAGTATGACGTTATAACGTATAACGTTATATAGTATTACCATATAACGTATAACGTTATATAGTATTACCATGTAACGTATAACGTTATATAGTATTACCATATAACGTATAACGTTATATAGTATTACCATGTAACGTATAACGTTATATAGTATTACCATATAACGTATAACGTTATATAGTATTACCATATAACGTATAACGTTATATAGTATTACGTTATAACGTATAACGTTATATAGTATTACGTTATAACGTATAACGTTATATAGTATTACGTTATAACGTATAACGTTATATAGTATTACCATGTAACGTATAACGTTATATAGTATTACCATATAACGTATAACGTTATATAGTATTACGTTATAACGTATAACGTTTTATAGTATTACGTTATAACGTATAACGTTTTATAGTATTACGTTATAACGTATAACGTTATATAGTATTACGTTATAACGTATAACGTTATTTAGTATTACCATATAACGTATAACGTTATATAGTATTACCATATAATGTATAACGTTATATAGTATTACCATATAACGTATAACGTTATATAGTATTACGTTATAACGTATAACGTTATATAGTATTACGTTATAACGTATAACGTTATATAGTATGACGTTATATAGTATTACGTTATAACGTATAACGTTATATAGTATGACGTTATAACGTATAACGTTATATAGTATTACGTTATAACGTATAACGTTATATAGTATTACGTTATAACGTATAACGTTATATAGTATTACGTTATAACGTATAACGTTATATAGTATTACGTTATAACGTTTAACGTTATATAGTATTACCATATCACGTATAAAGTTATATAGTATTACGGTATAACGTATAACGTTATATACTATTACGTTATAACGTTATATAGTATCACCATGTAACGTATAACGTTATATAGTATTACGTTATAACGTATAACGTTATATAGTATCACTATGTAACGTACAACGTTATATAGTATTACGTTATAACGTATAACGTTATATAGTATTACGTTATAACGTATAACGTTATATAGTATTACGTTATAACGTATAACGTTATATAGTATTACCATATCACGTATAACGTTATATAGTATTACGGTATAACGTACAACGTTATATACTATTATTTTATAACGTTATATAGTATCACCATGTAACGAATAACGTTATATAGTATTACGTTATAACGTATAACGTATAACGTTATATAGTCTTACGTTATAACGTATAACGTTATATAGTATTACGTTATAACGTATAACGTTATTTAGTATTACCATATAACGTATAACGTTATATAGTATTACGTTATAACATTATATAGTATTACGTTATAACGTATAACGTTATATAGTATTACGTTATAACGTATAACATTATATGGTATTACGTTATAACGTATAACGTTATATAGTATGACGTTATAACGTATAACGTTATATAGTATTACGTTATAGCGTATAACGTTATATAGTATTACGTTATAACGTATAACGTTATATAGTATTACGTTATAACGTATAACGTTATATAGTATTACGTTATAACGTTTAACGTTATATAGTATTACCATATCACGTATAAAGTTATGTAGTATTACGGTATAACGTATAACGTTATATACTATTACGTTATAACGTTATATAGTATCACCATGTAACGTATAACGTTATATAGTATTACGTTATAACGTATAACGTTATATAGTATCACCATGTAACGTACAACGTTATATAGTATTACGTTATAACGTATAACGTTATATAGTATTACGTTATAACGTATAACGTTATATAGTATTACGTTATTTCGTATAACGTTATATAGTATTACGCTATAACGTATAACGTTATATAGTATTACCATATAACGTATAACGTTATATAGTATTAGGTTATAACGTTATATAGTATCACCATATAACGTATAACGTTATATAGTATTACGTTATATCGTATAACGTAATATAGTATTACGTTATAACGTATAACGTTATATAGTATTACGTTATAACGTATAACGTTATATAGTATTACGTTATAACGTATAACGTTATATAGTATTACGTTATAACGTATAACGTTATATAGTATTACGTTATAACGTATAACGTTATATAGTATTACGTTATAACGTATAACGTTATATAGTATTACGTTATAACGTATAACGTTATATAGTATTACGTTATAACGTATAACATTATATAGTATTACGTTATAACGTATAACATTATATAGTATTACGTTATAACGTATAACGTTATATAGTATCACCATGTAACGTATAACGTTATATAGTATCACCATGTAACGTATAACGTTATATAGTATTACGTTATAACGTATAACGTTATTTAGTATTACCATATAAGGTATAACGTTATGTGGTATTACGTTATAACGTATAACGTTATATAGTATTACCATATAACGTATAACGTTATGTAGTATTACCATATAACATATAACGTTATATAGTATTACGTTATAACGTATAACGTTATATAGTATTCCGTTATAACGTATAACGTTATATAGTATTACGTTATAACGTATAACGTTATTTAGTATTACCATATAACGTATAACGTTATATAGTATTACCATATAATGTATAACGTTATATAGTATTACCATATAACGTATAACGTTATATAGTATTACGTTATAACGTATAACGTTATATAGTATTACGTTATAATTTATAACGTTATATAGTATTACCATATAACTTATAAAGTTATATAGTATTACGTTATAACGTATAACGTTATATAGTATTACGTTATAACGTATAACGTTATATAGTATTACGTTATAACGTATAACGTTATATAGTATTACGTTATAACGTATAACGTTATATAGTATTACGTTATAACGTATAACATTATATAGTATTACGTTATAACGTATAACATTATATAGTATTACGTTATAACGTATAACGTTATATAGTATCACCATGTAACGTATAACGTTATATAGTATCACCATGTAACGTATAACGTTATATAGTATCACCATGTAACGTATAACGTTATATAGTATTACGTTATAACGTATAACGTTATTTTGTATTACCATATAAGGTATAACGTTATGTGGTATTACGTTATAACGTATAACGTTATATAGTATTACCATATAACGTATAACGTTATGTAGTATTACCATATAACATATAACGTTATATAGTATTACGTTATAACGTATAACGTTATATAGTATTACGTTATAACGTATAACGTTATATAGTATTACGTTATAACGTATAACGTTATTTAGTATTACCATATAACGTATAACGTTATATAGTATTACCATATAATGTATAACGTTATATAGTATTACCATATAACGTATAACGTTATATAGTATTACGTTATAACGTATAACGTTATATAGTATTACGTTATAACGTATAACGTTATATAGTATTACCATATAACTTATAAAGTTATATAGTATTACGTTATAACGTATAACGTTATATAGTATTACGTTATAACGTATAACGTTATATAGTATTACGTTATAACGTATAACGTTATATAGTATTACGTTATAACGTATAACGTTATATAGTATTACGTTATAACGTATAACGTTATATAGTATTACGTTATAACGTATAACGTTATATAGTATTACGTTATAACGTATAACGTTATTTAGTATTACCATATAACGTATAACGTTATATAGTATTACCATATAATGTATAACGTTATATAGTATTACCATATAACGTATAACGTTATATAGTATTACGTTATAACGTATAGCGTTATATAGTATTACGTTATAACGTATAACGTTATATAGTATTACCATATAACGTATAAAGTTATATAGTATTACGTTATAACGTATAACGTTATATAGTATTACGTTATAACGTATAACGTTATATAGTATGACGTTATAACGTATAACGTTATATAGTATTACGTTATAACGTATAACGTTATATAGTATTACGTTATAACGTATAACGTTATATAGTATTACGTTATAACGTATAACGTTATATAGTATTACGTTATAACGTTTAACGTTATATAGTATTACCATATCACGTATAAAGTTATATAGTATTACGGTATAACGTATAACGTTATATACTATTACGTTATAACGTTATATAGTATCACCATGTAACGTATAACGTTATATAGTATTACGTTATAACGTATAACGTTATATAGTATTACGTTATAACGTATAACGTTATATAGTATTACGTTATAACGTATAACGTTATATAGTATTACGTTATAACGTATAACGTTATATAGTATCACCATGTAACGTATAACGTTATATAGTATCACCATGTAACGTATAACGTTATATAGTATCACCATGTAACGTATAACGTTATATAGTATTACGTTATAACGTATAACGTTATATAGTATGACGTTATAACGTATAACGTTATATAGTATTACGTTATAACGTATAACGTTATATAGTATGACGTTATAACGTATAACGTTATATAGTATTACCATATAACGTATAACGTTATATAGTATTACCATGTAACGTATAACGTTATATAGTATTACCATATAACGTATAACGTTATATAGTATTACCATATAACGTATAACGTTATATAGTATTACGTTATAACGTATAACGTTATATAGTATTACGTTATAACGTATAACGTTATATAGTATTACGTTATAACGTATAACGTTATATAGTATTACCATGTAACGTATAACGTTATATAGTATTACCATATAATGTATAACGTTATATAGTATTACTATATAACGTATAACGTTATATAGTATTACGTTATAACGTATAACGTTATATAGTATTACCATATAACGTATAAAGTTATATAGTATTACGTTATAACGTATAACGTTATATAGTATTACGTTATAACGTATAACGTTATATAGTATGACGTTATAACGTATAACGTTATATAGTATTACGTTATAACGTATAACGTTATATAGTATTACGTTATAACGTATAACGTTATATAGTATTACGTTATAACGTATAACGTTATATAGTATTACGTTATAACGTTTAACGTTATATAGTATTACCATATCACGTATAAAGTTATATAGTATTACGGTATAACGTATAACGTTATATACTATTACGTTATAACGTTATATAGTATCACCATGTAACGTATAACGTTATATAGTATTACGTTATAACGTATAACGTTATATAGTATCACTATGTAACGTACAACGTTATATAGTATTACGTTATAACGTATAACGTTATATAGTATTACGTTATAACGTATAACGTTATATAGTATTACGTTATAACGTATAACGTTATATAGTATTACCATATCACGTATAACGTTATATAGTATTACGGTATAACGTACAACGTTATATACTATTATTTTATAACGTTATATAGTATCACCATGTAACGAATAACGTTATATAGTATTACGTTATAACGTATAACGTATAACGTTATATAGTCTTACGTTATAACGTATAATGTTATATAGTATTACGTTATAACGTATAACGTTATATAGTATTACGTTATAACGTATAACGTTATTTAGTATCACCATGTAACGTATAACGTTATATAGTATCACCATGTAACGTATAACGTTATATAGTATTACGTTATAACGTATAACGTTATATAGTATGACGTTATAACGTATAACGTTATATAGTATTACGTTATAACGTATAACGTTATGTAGTATTACGTTATAACGTATAACGTTATATAGTATTACGTTATAACGTATAACGTTATATAGTATTACGTTATAACGTATAACGTTATATAGTATTACCATATCACGTATAACGTTATATAGTATTACGGTATAACGTACAACGTTATATACTATTATTTTATAACGTTATATAGTATCACCATGTAACGAATAACGTTATATAGTATTACGTTATAACGTATAACGTATAACGTTATATAGTCTTACGTTATAACGTATAACGTTATATAGTATTACGTTATAACGTATAACGTTATTTAGTATTACCATATAACGTATAACGTTATATAGTATTACGTTATAACGTATAACGTTATATAGTATTACGTTATTACGTATAACATTATATGGTATTACGTTATAACGTATAACGTTATATAGTATTACGTTATAACGTATAACATTATATGGTATTACGTTATAACGTATAACGTTATATAGTATTACGTTATAACGTATAACGTTATATAGTATTACGCTATAACGGATAACGTTACATAGTATTACGTTATAACGGATAACGTTATATAGTATTACGTTATAACGTTATATAGCATTACGTTATAACGTTATATAGTATTACGTTATAACGTATGACGTTATATAGTATTACGTTATAACGTATAACATTATATGGTATTACGTTATAACGTATAACGTTATATAGTATTACGTTATAACGTATAACATTATATGGTATTACGTTATAACGTATAACGTTATATAGTTTTACGTTATAACGTATAACGTTATATAGTATTACGTTATAACGTATAACGTTATATAGTATTACGTTATAACGTATAACGTTATATAGTATTACCATATAACGTATAACGTTATATAGTATTACGTTATAACGTATAACGTTATATAGTATTACGTTATAACGTATAACGTTATATACTATTACGTTATAACGTATAACGTTATATAGTATTACGTTATAATTTATAACGTTATATAGTATTACCATATAACTTATAAAGTTATATAGTATTACGTTATAACGTATAACGTTATATAGTATTACGTTATAACGTATAACGTTATATAGTATTACGTTATAACGTATAACGTTATATAGTATTACGTTATAACGTATAACGTATATAGTATTACGTTATAACGTATAACATTATATAGTATTACGTTATAACGTATAACATTATATAGTATTACGTTATAACGTATAACGTTATATAGTATCACCATGTAACGTATAACGTTATATAGTATCACCATGTAACGTATAACGTTATATAGTATCACCATGTAACGTATAACGTTATATAGTATTACGTTATAACGTATAACGTTATTTTGTATTACCATATAAGGTATAACGTTATGTGGTATTACGTTATAACGTATAACGTTATATAGTATTACCATATAACGTATAACGTTATGTAGTATTACCATATAACATATAACGTTATATAGTATTACGTTATAACGTATAACGTTATACAGTATTACGTTATAACGTATAACGTTATATAGTATTACGTTATAACGTATAACGTTATTTAGTATTACCATATAACGTATAACGTTATATAGTATTACCATATAATGTATAACGTTATATAGTATTACCATATAACGTATAACGTTATATAGTATTACGTTATAACGTATAACGTTATATAGTATTACGTTATAACGTATAACGTTATATAGTATTACCATATAACTTATAAAGTTATATAGTATTACGTTATAACGTATAACGTTATATAGTATTACGTTATAACGTATAACGTTATATAGTATTACGTTATAACGTATAACGTTATATAGTATTACGTTATAACGTATAACGTTATATAGTATTACGTTATAACGTATAACGATATATAGTATTACGTTATAACGTATAACGTTATATAGTATCACCATGTAACGTATAACGTTATATAGTATCACCATGTAACGTATAACGTTATATAGTATCACCATGTAACGTATAACGTTATATAGTATTACGTTATAACGTATAACGTTATATAGTATGACGTTATAACGTATAACGTTATATAGTATTACGTTATAACGTATAACGTTATATAGTATTACGTTATAACGTATAACGTTATATAGTATTACGTTATAACGTATAACGTTATTTAGTATTACCATATAACGTATAACGTTATATAGTATTACCATATAATGTATAACGTTATATAGTATTACCATATAACGTATAACGTTATATAGTATTACGTTATAACGTATAGCGTTATATAGTATTACGTTATAACGTATAACGTTATATAGTATTACCATATAACGTATAAAGTTATATAGTATTACGTTATAACGTATAACGTTATATAGTATTACGTTATAACGTATAACGTTATATAGTATGACGTTATAACGTATAACGTTATATAGTATTACGTTATAACGTATAACGTTATATAGTATTACGTTATAACGTATAACGTTATATAGTATTACGTTATAACGTATAACGTTATATAGTATTACGTTATAACGTTTAACGTTATATAGTATTACCATATCACGTATAAAGTTATATAGTATTACGGTATAACGTATAACGTTATATACTATTACGTTATAACGTTATATAGTATCACCATGTAACGTATAACGTTATATAGTATTACGTTATAACGTATAACGTTATATAGTATTACGTTATAACGTATAACGTTATATAGTATTACGTTATAACGTATAACGTTATATAGTATTACGTTATAACGTATAACGTTATATAGTATCACCATGTAACGTATAACGTTATATAGTATCACCATGTAACGTATAACGTTATATAGTATCACCATGTAACGTATAACGTTATATAGTATTACGTTATAACGTATAACGTTATATAGTATGACGTTATAACGTATAACGTTATATAGTATTACGTTATAACGTATAACGTTATATAGTATGACGTTATAACGTATAACGTTATATAGTATTACCATATAACGTATAACGTTATATAGTATTACCATGTAACGTATAACGTTATATAGTATTACCATATAACGTATAACGTTATATAGTATTACCATATAACGTATAACGTTATATAGTATTACGTTATAACGTATAACGTTATATAGTATTACGTTATAACGTATAACGTTATATAGTATTACGTTATAACGTATAACGTTATATAGTATTACCATGTAACGTATAACGTTATATAGTATTACCATATAATGTATAACGTTATATAGTATTACCATATAACGTATAACGTTATATAGTATTACGTTATAACGTATAACGTTATATAGTATTACCATATAACGTATAAAGTTACATAGTATTACGTTATAACGTATAACGTTATATAGTATTACGTTATAACGTATAACGTTATATAGTATGACGTTATAACGTATAACGTTATATAGTATTACGTTATAACGTATAACGTTATATAGTATTACGTTATAACGTATAACGTTATATAGTATTACGTTATAACGTATAACGTTATATAGTATTACGTTATAACGTTTAACGTTATATAGTATTACCATATCACGTATAAAGTTATATAGTATTACGGTATAACGTATAACGTTATATACTATTACGTTATAACGTTATATAGTATCACCATGTAACGTATAACGTTATATAGTATTACGTTATAACGTATAACGTTATATAGTATCACTATGTAACGTACAACGTTATATAGTATTACGTTATAACGTATAACGTTATATAGTATTACGTTATAACGTATAACGTTATATAGTATTACGTTATAACGTATAACGTTATATAGTATTACCATATCACGTATAACGTTATATAGTATTACGGTATAACGTACAACGTTATATACTATTATTTTATAACGTTATATAGTATCACCATGTAACGAATAACGTTATATAGTATTACGTTATAACGTATAACGTATAACGTTATATAGTCTTACGTTATAACGTATAATGTTATATAGTATTACGTTATAACGTATAACGTTATATAGTATTACGTTATAACGTATAACGTTATTTAGTATTACCATATAACGCATAACGTTATATAGTATTACGTTATAACGTATAACGTTATATAGTATTACGTTATAACGTATAACGTTATATAGTATTACGTTATAACGTATAACGTTATATAGTATTACGTTATAACGTATAACGTTATATAGTATTACGTTATAACGTATAACGTTATTTAGTATTACCATATAACGTATAACGTTATGTAGTATTACGTTATAACGTATAACGTTATATAGTATTACGTTATAACGTATAACGTTATATAGTATTACGTTATAACGTATAACGTTATATAGTATTACCATATCACGTATAACGTTATATAGTATTACGGTATAACGTACAACGTTATATACTATTATTTTATAACGTTATATAGTATCACCATGTAACGAATAACGTTATATAGTATTACGTTATAACGTATAACGTATAACGTTATATAGTCTTACGTTATAACGTATAACGTTATATAGTATTACGTTATAACGTATAACGTTATTTAGTATTACCATATAACGTATAACGTTATATAGTATTACGTTATAACGTATAACGTTATATAGTATTACGTTATAACGTATAACATTATATGGAATTACGTTATAACGTATAACGTTATATAGTATTACGTTATAACGTATAACATTATATGGTATTACGTTATAACGTATAACGTTATATAGTATTACGTTATAACGTATAACGTTATATAGTATTACGCTATAACGGATAACGTTACATAGTATTACGTTATAACGGATAACGTTATATAGTATTACGTTATAACGTTATATAGCATTACGTTATAACGTTATATAGTATTACGTTATAACGTATGACGTTATATAGTATTACGTTATAACGTATAACATTATATGGTATTACGTTATAACGTATAACGTTATATAGTATTACGTTATAACGTATAACATTATATGGTATTACGTTATAACGTATAACGTTATATAGTTTTACGTTATAACGTATAACGTTATATAGTATTACGTTATAACGTATAACGTTATATAGTATTACGTTATAACGTATAACGTTATATAGTATTACCATATAACGTATAACGTTATATAGTATTACGTTATAACGTATAACGTTATATAGTATTACGTTATAACGTATAACGTTATATACTATTACGTTATAACGTATAACGTTATATAGTATCACCATATAACGTATAACGTTATATAGTATCACCATGTAACGTATAACGTTATATAGTATCACCATGTAACGTATAACGTTATTTAGTATTACGTTATAACGTATAACGTTATATAGTATGACGTTATAACGTATAACGTTATATAGTATTACCATATAACGTATAACGTTATATAGTAATACCATATAACGTATAACGTTATATAGTATTACCATATAACGTATAACGTTATATAGTATTACCATATAACGTATAACGTTATATAGTATTACGTTATAACGTATAACGTTATATAGTATTACGTTATAACGTATAACGTTATTTAGTATTACCATATAACGTATAACGTTATATAGTATTACCATATAATGTATAACGTTATATAGTATTACCATATAACGTATAACGTTATATCGTATTACCATATAACGTATAACGTTATATAGTATTAGGTTATAACGTTATATAGTATCACCATATAACGTATAACGTTATATAGTATTACGTTATATCGTATAACGTAATATAGTATTACGTTATAACGTATAACGTTATATAGTATTACGTTATAACGTATAACGATATATAGTATTACGTTATAACGTATAACGTTATATAGTATTACGTTATAACGTATAACGTTATATAGTATTACGTTATAACGTATAACGTTATATAGTATTACGTTATAACGTATAACATTATATAGTATTACGTTATAACGTATAACATTATATAGTATTACGTTATAACGTATAACGTTATATAGTATCACCATGTAACGTATAACGTTATATAGTATCACCATGTAACGTATAACGTTATATAGTATCACCATGTAACGTATAACGTTATATAGTATTACGTTATAACGTATAACTTTATTTAGTATTACCATATAACGTATAACGTTATGTAGTATTACGTTATAACGTATAACGTTATATAGTATTACGTTATAACGTATAACATTATATAGTATTACGTTATAACGTATAACATTATATAGTATTACGTTATAACGTATAACGTTATATAGTATCACCATGTAACGTATAACGTTATATAGTATCACCATGTAACGTATAACGTTATATAGTATTACGTTATAACGTATAACGTTATTTAGTATTACCATATAAGGTATAACGTTATATAGTATTACGTTATAACGTATAACGTTATATAGTATTACGTTATAGCGTATAACGTTATATAGTATTACGTATAACGTATAACGTTATATAGTATTACGTTATAACGTATAACGTTATATAGTATTACGTTATAACGTATAACGATATATAGTATTACCATATAACGTATAACGTTATGTAGTATTACCATATAACGTATAACGTTATTTAGTATTACCATATAACGTATAACGTTATGTAGTATTACGTTATAACGTATAACGTTATATAGTATCACGTTATAACGTATAACGTTATATAGTATTACCATATCACGTATAACGTTATATAGTATTACGTTATAACGTATAACGTTATATAGTATTACGTTATAACGTATAACGTTATATAGTATTACGTTATAACGTATAACGTTATATAGTATTACGTTATAACGTATAACATTATATAGTATTACGTTATAACGTATAACATTATATAGTATTACGTTATAACGTATAACGTTATATAGTATCACCATGTAACGTATAACGTTATATAGTATTACGTTATAACGTATAACGTTATTTAGTATTACCATATAAGGTATAACGTTATGTGGTATTACGTTATAACGTATAACGTTATATAGTATTACCATATAACGTATAACGTTATGTAGTATTACCATATAACGTATAACGTTATATAGTATTACGTTATAACGTATAACGTTATATAGTATTACGTTATAACGTATAACGTTATATAGTATTACGTTATAACGTATAACGTTATATAGTATTACGTTATAACGTATAACGTTATTTAGTATTACCATATAACGTATAACGTTATATAGTATTACCATATAATGTATAACGTTATATAGTATTACCATATAACGTATAACGTTATATAGTATTACGTTATAACGTATAACGTTATATAGTATTACGTTATAACGTATAACGTTATATAGTATTACCATATAACTTATAAAGTTATATAGTATTACGTTATAACGTATAACGTTATATAGTATTACGTTATAACGTATAACGTTATATAGTATTACGTTATAACGTATAACGTTATATAGTATTACGTTATAACGTATAACGTTATATAGTATTACGTTATAACGTATAACGTTATATAGTATTACGTTATAACGTATAACGTTATATAGTATTACGTTATAACGTATAACGTTATATAGTATCACCATGTAACGTATAACGTTATATAGTATCACCATGTAACGTATAACGATATATAGTATCACCATGTAACGTATAACGTTATATAGTATTACGTTATAACGTATAACGTTATATAGTATGACGTTATAACGTATAACGTTATATAGTATTACGTTATAACGTATAACGTTATATAGTATGACGTTATAACGTATAACGTTATATAGTATTACCATATAACGTATAACGTTATATAGTATTACCATGTAACGTATAACGTTATATAGTATTACCATATAACGTATAACGTTATATAGTATTACCATATAACGTATAACGTTATATAGTATTACGTTATAACGTATAACGTTATATAGTATTACGTTATAACGTATAACGTTATATAGTATTACGTTATAACGTATAACGTTATTTAGTATTACCATATAACGTATAACGTTATATAGTATTACCATATAATGTATAACGTTATATAGTATTACCATATAACGTATAACGTTATATAGTATTACGTTATAACGTATAACGTTATATAGTATTACGTTATAACGTATAACGTTATATAGTATTACCATATAACGTATAAAGTTATATAGTATTACGTTATAACGTATAACGTTATATAGTATTACGTTATAACGTTTAACGTTATATAGTATTACCATATCACGTATAAAGTTATATAGTATTACGGTATAACGTATAACGTTATATACTATTACGTTATAACGTTATATAGTATCACCATGTAACGTATAACGTTATATAGTATTACGTTATAACGTATAACGTTATATAGTATCACTATGTAACGTACAACGTTATATAGTATTACGTTATAACGTATAACGTTATATAGTATTACGTTATAACGTATAACGTTATATAGTATTACGTTATAACGTATAACGTTATATAGTATTACGTTATAACGTATAACGTTATATAGTATCACCATGTAACGTATAACGTTATATAGTATCACCATGTAACGTATAACGTTATATAGTATCACCATGTAACGTATAACGTTATATAGTATTACGTTATAACGTATAACGTTATATAGTATGACGTTATAACGTATAACGTTATATAGTATTACGTTATAACGTATAACGTTATATAGTATGACGTTATAACGTATAACGTTATATAGTATTACCATATAACGTATAACGTTATATAGTATTACCATGTAACGTATAACATTATATAGTATTACCATATAACGTATAACGTTATATAGTATTACCATATAACGTATAACGTTATATAGTATTACGTTATAACGTATAACGTTATATAGTATTACGTTATAACGTATAACGTTATATAGTATTACGTTATAACGTATAACGTTATATAGTATTACGTTATAACGTATAACGTTATATAGTATTACCATATAACGTATAAAGTTATATAGTATTACGTTATAACGTATAACGTTATATAGTATTACCATATAATGTATAACGTTATATAGTATTACCATATAACGTATAACGTTATATAGTATTACGTTATAACGTATAACGTTATATAGTATTACGTTATAACGTATAACGTTATATAGTATTACGTTATAACGTATAACGTTATTTAGTATTACCATATAACGTATAACGTTATATAGTATTACCATATAATGTATAACGTTATATAGTATTACCATATAACGTATAACGTTATATAGTATTACGTTATAACGTATAACGTTATATAGTATTACGTTATAACGTATAACGTTATATAGTATTACCATATAACGTATAAAGTTATATAGTATTACGTTATAACGTATAACGTTATATAGTATTACGTTATAACGTATAACGTTATATAGTATGACGTTATAACGTATAACGTTATATAGTATTACGTTATAACGTATAACGTTATATAGTATTACGTTATAACGTATAACGTTATATAGTATTACGTTATAACGTATAACGTTATATAGTATTACGTTATAACGTTTAACGTTATATAGTATTACCATATCACGTATAAAGTTATATAGTATTACGGTATAACGTATAACGTTATATACTATTACGTTATAACGTTATATAGTATCACCATGTAACGTATAACGTTATATAGTATTACGTTATAACGTATAACGTTATATAGTATCACTATGTAACGTACAACGTTATATAGTATTACGTTATAACGTATAACGTTATATAGTATTACGTTATAACGTATAACGTTATATAGTATTACGTTATAACGTATAACGTTATATAGTATTACCATATCACGTGTAACGTTATATAGTATTACGGTATAACGTACAACGTTATATACTATTATTTTATAACGTTATATAGTATCACCATGTAACGAATAACGTTATATAGTATTACGTTATAACGTATAACGTATAACGTTATATAGTCTTACGTTATAACGTATAACGTTATATAGTATTACGTTATAACGTATAACGTTATTTAGTATTACCATATAACGTATAACGTTATATAGTATTACGTTATAACGTTATATAGTATTACGTTATAACGTATAACGTTATATAGTATTACGTTATAACGTATAACGTTATATAGTATTACGTTATAACGTATAACGTTATTTAGTATTACCATATAACGTATAACGTTATATAGTATTACCATATAATGTATAACGTTATATAGTATTACCATATAACGTATAACGTTATATAGTATTACGTTATAACGTATAACGTTATATAGTATTACGTTATATCGTATAACGTTATATAGTATTACCATATAACTTATAAAGTTATATAGTATTACGTTATAACGTATAACGTTATATAGTATTACGTTATAACGTATAACGTTATATAGTATTACGTTATAACGTATAACGTTATATAGTATTACGTTATAACGTATAACGTTATATAGTATTACGTTATAACGTATAACGTTATATAGTATTACGTTATAACGTATAACGTTATATAGTATCACCATGTAACGTATAACGTTATATAGTATCACCATGTAACGTATAACGTTATATAGTATCACCATGTAACGTATAACGTTATATAGTATCACCATGTAACGTATAACGTTATATAGTATTACGTTATAACGTATAACGTTATATAGTATGACGTTATAACGTATAACGTTATATAGTATTACGTTATAACGTATAACGTTATATAGTATGACGTTATAACGTATAACGTTATATAGTATTACCATATAACGTATAACGTTATATAGTATTACCATGTAACGTATAACGTTATATAGTATTACCATATAACGTATAACGTTATATAGTATTACCATATAACGT
Organism: Bombus flavifrons; assembly: GCF_040668555.2. Taxonomy (NCBI): domain Eukaryota; kingdom Metazoa; phylum Arthropoda; class Insecta; order Hymenoptera; family Apidae; genus Bombus; species Bombus flavifrons. The sequence continues at coordinate 40,268 of NW_027185027.1, forward strand.
ATAACGTTATATAGTATTACGTTATAACGTATAACGTTATATAGTATTACGTTATAACGTATAACGTTATATAGTATTACGTTATAACGTATAACGTTATTTAGTATTACCATATAACGTATAACGTTATATAGTATTACCATATAATGTATAACGTTATATAGTATTACCATATAACGTATAACGTTATATAGTATTACGTTATAACGTATAACGTTATATAGTATTACCATATAACGTATAAAGTTATATAGTATTACGTTATAACGTATAACGTTATATAGTATTACGTTATAACGTATAACGTTATATAGTATTACGTTATAACGTATAACGTTATATAGTATTACGTTATAACGTATAACGTTATATAGTATTACGTTATAACGTATAACGTTATATAGTATGACGTTATAACGTATAACGTTATATACTATTACGTTATAACGTTATATAGTATCACCATGTAACGTATAACGTTATATAGTATTACGTTATAACGTATAACGTTATATAGTATCACTATGTACCGTACAACGTTATATAGTATTACGTTATAACGTATAACGTTATATAGTATTACGTTATAACGTATAACGTTATATAGTATTACGTTATAACGTATAACGTTATATAGTATTACGTTATAACGTATAACGTTATATAGTATTACGTTATAACGTATAACGTTATATAGTATTACGTTATAACGTATAACGTTATATAGTATGACGTATAACGTATAACGTTATATAGTATTACGTTATAACGTATAACGTTATTTAGTATTACCATATAACGTATACGTTATATAGTATTACGTTATAACGTTATAGTATTACGTTATAACGTATAACGTTATATAGTATTACGTTATAACGTATAACGTTATATAGTATTACGTTATAACGTATAACGTTATTTAGTATTACCATATAACGTATAACGTTATATAGTATTACCATATAATGTATAACGTTATATAGTATACATATAACGTATAACGTTATATAGTATTACGTTATAACGTATAACGTTATATAGTATTACGTTATAACGTATAACGTTATATAGTATTACCATATAACTTATAAAGTTATATAGTATTACGTTATAACGTATAACGTTATATAGTATTACGTATAACGTATAACGTTATATAGTATTACGTTATAACGTATAACGTTATATAGTATTACGTTATAACGTATAACGTTATATAGTATTACGTTTATAACGTATAACGTTATATAGTATTACGTTATAACGT
>NW_027185028.1:0-41343 GCF_040668555.2 Bombus flavifrons
ATCACGTATAAAGTTATATAGTATTACGGTATAACGTATAACGCTACATACTATTACGTTATAACGTTATATAGTATCACCATGTAACGTATAACGTTATATAGTATTACGTTATATCGTATAACGTTATATAGTATTACGTTATAACGTATAACGTTATATAGTATTACGTTATAACTTATAACGTTATGTAGTATTACGTTATAGCGTATAACGTTATATAGTATTACGTTATAACGTATAACGTTATATCGTATTACGTTATAACGTATAACGTTATATAGTATTACGTTATAACGTATATCGTTATATAGTATTACCATATAACGTATAACGTTATATAGTATTACGTTATAACGTATAACGTTATATAGTATTACGTTATAACGTATAACGTTATATAGTATTACGTTATAACGTATAACGTTATATAGTATTACGTTATGACGTATAACGTTATATAGTATTACCATATAACGTATAACGTTATATAGTATTACGTTATAACGTTATATAGTATCACCATATAACGTATAACGTTATATAGTATTACGTTATATCGTATAACGTTATATAGTATTACGTTATAACGTATAACGTTATATAGTATTACGTTATAACGTATAATATTATATAGTATTACGTTATAACGTATAACATTATATAGTATTACGTTATAACGTATAACGTTATATAGTATCACCATGTAACGTATAACGTTATATAGTATCACCATGTAACGTATAACGTTATATAGTATCACCATGTAACGTATAACGTTATATAGTATCGCCATGTAACGTATAACGTTATATAGTATTACGTTATAACGTATAACGTTATTTAGTATTACCATATAACGTATAACGTTATGTAGTATTACGTTATAACGTATAACGTTATATAGTATTACGTTATAACGTATAACGTTATTTAGTATTACCATATAACGTATAACGTTATGCAGTATTACGCTATAACGTATAACGTTATATAGTATTACGTTATAACGTATAACGTTATATAGTATTACGTTATAACGTATAACGTTATATAGTATTACGTTATGACGTATAACGTTATATAGTATTACGTTATAACGTATAACGTTATATAGTATTACGTTATGACGTATAACGTTATATAGTATTACCATATAACGTATAACGTTATATAGTATTACGTTATAACGTTATATAGTATCACCATATAACGTATAACGTTATATAGTATTACGTTATATCGTATAACGTTATATAGTATTACGTTATAACGTATAACGTTATATAGTATTACGTTATAACGTATAACATTATATAGTATTACGCTATAACGTATAACATTATATAGTATTACGTTATAACGTATAACATTATATAGTATTACGTTATAACGTATAACGTTATATAGTATTACGTTATAACGTATAACGTTATTTAGTATTACCATATAACGTATAACGTTATATAGTATTACGTTATAACGTATAACGTTATTTAGTATTACCATATAACGTATAACGTTATGCAGTATTACGCTATAACGTATAACGTTATATAGTATTACGTTATAACGTATAACGTTATATAGTATTACGTTATAACGTATAACGTTATATAGTATTACGTTATGACGTATAACGTTATATAGTATTACGGTATAACGTATAACGCTACATACTATTACGTTATAACGTTATATAGTATCACCATGTAACGTATAACGTTATATAGTATTACGTTATATCGTATAACGTTATATAGTATTACGTTATAACGTATAACGTTATATAGTATTACGTTATAACTTATAACGTTATGTAGTATTACGTTATAGCGTATAACGTTATATAGTATTACGTTATAACGTATAACGTTATATCGTATTACGTTATAACGTATAACGTTATATAGTATTACGTTATAACGTATAACGTTATATAGTATTACGTTATAACTTATAACGTTATGTAGTATTACGTTATAGCGTATAACGTTATATAGTATTACGTTATAACGTATAACGTTATATCGTATTACGTTATAACGTATAACGTTATATAGTATTACGTTATAACGTATATCGTTATATAGTATTACCATATAACGTATAACGTTATATAGTATTACGTTATAACGTATAACGTTATATAGTATTACGTTATAACGTATAACGTTATTTAGTATTACCATATAACGTATAACGTTATATAGTATTACGTTATAACGTATAACGTTATTTAGTATTACCATATAACGTATAACGTTATGCAGTATTACGCTATAACGTATAACGTTATATAGTATTACGTTATAACGTATAACGTTATATAGTATTACGTTATAACGTATAACGTTATATAGTATTACGTTATGACGTATAACGTTATATAGTATTACCATATAACGTATAACGTTATATAGTATTACGTTATAACGTTATATAGTATCACCATATAACGTATAACGTTATATAGTATTACGTTATATCGTATAACGTTATATAGTATTACGTTATAACGTATAACGTTATATAGTATTACGTTATAACGTATAACATTATATAGTATTACGCTATAACGTATAACATTATATAGTATTACGTTATAACGTATAACATTATATAGTATCACCATGTAACGTATAAGGTTATATAGTATCACCATGTAACGTATAACGTTATATAGTATTACGTTATAACGTTATATAGTATCACCATATAACGTATAACGTTATATAGTATTACGTTATATCGTATAACGTTATATAGTATTACGTTATAACGTATAACGTTATATAGTATTACGTTATAACGTATAACATTATATAGTATTACGTTATAACGTTATATAGTATCACCATATAACGTATAACGTTATATAGTATTACGTTATAACGTATAACGTTATATAGTATTACGTTATAACGTATAACGTTATATAGTATTACGTTATGACGCATAACGTTATATAGTATTACCATATAACGTATAACGTTATATAGTATTACGTTATAACGTATAACATTATATAGTATTACGTTATAACGTATAACATTATATAGTATTACGTTATAACGTATAACGTTATATAGCATCACCATGTAACGTATAACGTTATATAGTATCACCATGTAACGTATAACGTTATATAGTATCACCATGTAACGTATAACGTTATATAGTATTACCATATAACGTATAACGTTATGTAGTATTACGTTATAACGTATAACGTTATATAGTATTACGTTATAACGTATAACTTTATATAGTATTACGTTATAACGTATAACGTTATATAGTATTACCGTATAACGTATAACGTTATATAGTATTACGTTATAACGTATAACGTTATATAGTATTACGTTATAACGTATAACGTTATATAGTATTACGTTATGACGTATAACGTTACATAGTATTACCATATAACGTATAACGTTATATAGTATTACGTTATAACGTTATATAGTATCACCATATAACGTATAACGTTATATAGTATTACGTTATATCGTATAACGTTATATAGTATTACGTTATAACGTATAACGTTATATAGTATTACGTTATAACGTATAACATTATATAGTATTACGTTATAACGTATAACATTATATAGTATTACGTTATAACGTATAACGTTATATAGTATCACCATGTAACGTATAACGTTATAGAAGTATCACCATGTAACGTATAACGTTATATAGTATCACCATGTAACGTATAACGTTATATAGTATCACCATGTAACGTATAACGTTATATAGTATTACGTTATAACGTATAACGTTATATCGTATTACGTTATAACGTATAACGTTATATAGTATTACGTTATAACGTATATCGTTATATAGTATCACCATATAACGTATAACGTTATATAGTATTACGTTATATCGTATAACGTTATATAGTATTACGTTATAACGTATAACGTTATATAGTATTATGTTATAACGTATAACATTATATAGTATTACGTTATAACGTATAACATTATATAGTATTACGTTATAACGTATAACGTTATATAGTATCACCATGTAACGTATAACGTTATATAGTATCACCATGTAACGTATAACGTTATATAGTATCACCATGTAACGTATAACGTTATATAGTATTACGTTATAACGTATATCGTTATATAGTATTACCATATAACGTATAACGTTATATAGTATTACGTTATAACGTATAACGTTATATAGTATTACGTTATAACGTATAACGTTATATAGTATTACGTTATAACGTATAACGTTATATAGTATTACGTTATGACGTATAACGTTATATAGTATTACCATATAACGTATAACGTTATATAGTATTACGTTATAACGTTATATAGTATCACCATATAACGTATAACGTTATATAGTATTACGTTATATCGTATAACGTTATATAGTATTACGTTATAACGTATAACGTTATATAGTATTACGTTATAACGTATAACATTATATAGTATTACGCTATAACGTATAACATTATATAGTATTACGTTATAACGTATAACGTTATATAGTATCACCATGTAACGTATAACGTTATATAGTATCACCATGTAACGTATAACGTTATATAGTATTACGTTATAACGTTATATAGTATCACCATATAACGTATAACGTTATATAGTATTACGTTATATCGTATAACGTTATATAGTATTACGTTATAACGTATAACGTTATATAGTATTACGTTATAACGTATAACGTTATATCGTATTACGTTATATCGTATAACGTTATATAGTATTACGTTATAACGTATAACGTTATATAGTATTACGTTATAACGTATAACATTATATAGTATTACGTTATAACGTATAACATTATATAGTATTACGTTATAACGTATAACGTTATATAGTATCACCATGTAACGTATAACGTTATATAGTGTCACCATGTAACGTATAACGTTATATAGTATTACCATATAACGTATAACGTTATGTAGTATTACGTTATAACGTATAACGTTATATAGTATTACGTTATAACGTATAACGTTATATAGTATTACGTTATAACGTATAACGTTATATAGTATTACCGTATAACGTATAACGTTATATAGTATTACGTTATAACGTATAACGTTATATAGTATTACGTTATAATGTATAACGTTATATAGTATTACGTTATAACGTATAACGTTATTTAGTATTACGTTATAACGTATAACGTTATATAGTATTACGTTATAACGTATAACGTTATATAGTATTACGTTATAACGTATAACGTTATATAGTATTACGTTATAACGTTTAACGTTATATAGTATTACCATATCACGTATAAAGTTATATAGTATTACGGTATAACGTATAACGCTATATACTATTACGTTATAACGTTATATAGTATCACCATGTAACGTATAACGTTATATAGTATTACGTTATAACGTATAACGTTATATAGTATTACGTTATAACGTATAACGTTATATAGTATTACGTTATAACGTATAACGTTATATAGTATTACGTTATAGCGTATAACGTTATATAGTATTACGTTATAACGTATAACGTTATATAGTATTACGTTATAACGTGTAACATTTTATAGTATTACGTTATAACGTATAACGTTATATAGTATCACCATGTAACGTACAACGTTATATAGTATTACGTTATAACGTATAACGTTATATAGTATTACGTTATAACGTATAACGTTATATAGTATTACGTTATAACGTATAACGTTATATAGCATCACCATGTAACGTATAACGTTATATAGTATCACCATGTAACGTATAACGTTATATAGTATCACCATGTAACGTATAACGTTATATAGTATTACCATATAACGTATAACGTTATGTAGTATTACGTTATAACGTATAACGTTATATAGTATTACGTTATAACGTATAACGTTATATAGTATTACGTTATAACGTATAACGTTATATAGTATTACCGTATAACGTATAACGTTATATAGTATTACGTTATAACGTATAACGTTATATAGTATTACGTTATAACGTATAACGTTATATAGTATTACGTTATGACGTATAACGTTACATAGTATTACCATATAACGTATAACGTTATATAGTATTACGTTATAACGTTATATAGTATCACCATATAACGTATAACGTTATATAGTATTACGTTATATCGTATAACGTTATATAGTATTACGTTATAACGTATAACGTTATATAGTATTACGTTATAACGTATAACATTATATAGTATTACGTTATAACGTATAACATTATATAGTATTACGTTATAACGTATAACGTTATATAGTATCACCATGTAACGTATAACGTTATATAGTATCACCATGTAACGTATAACGTTATATAGTATCACCATGTAACGTATAACGTTATATAGTATCACCATGTAACGTATAACGTTATATAGTATTACGTTATAACGTATAACGTTATATAGTATTACGTTATAACGTATAACGTTATATCGTATTACGTTATAACGTATAACGTTATATAGTATTACGTTATAACGTATATCGTTATATAGTATCACCATATAACGTATAACGTTATATAGTATTACGTTATATCGTATAACGTTATATAGTATTACGTTATAACGTATAACGTTATATAGTATTACGTTATAACGTATAACATTATATAGTATTACGTTATAACGTATAACATTATATAGTATTACGTTATAACGTATAACGTTATATAGTATCACCATGTAACGTATAACGTTATATAGTATCACCATGTAACGTATAACGTTATATAGTATCACCATGTAACGTATAACGTTATATAGTATCACCATGTAACGTATAACGTTATATAGTATTACGTTATAACGTATAACGTTATATAGTATTACGTTATAACGTATAACGTTATATAGTATTACGTTATAACGTATAACGTTATATAGTATTACGTTATGACGTATAACGTTATATAGTATTACCATATAACGTATAACGTTATATAGTATTACTTTATAACGTTATATAGTATCACCATATAACGTATAACGTTATATAGTATTACGTTATATCGTATAACGTTATATAGTATTACGTTATAACGTATAACGTTATATAGTATTACGTTATAACTTATAACGTTATGTAGTATTACGTTATAACGTATAACGTTATATAGTATTACGTTATAACGTATAACGTTATATCGTATTACGTTATAACGTATAACGTTATATAGTATTACGTTATAACGTATATCGTTATATAGTATTACCATATAACGTATAACGTTATATAGTATTACGTTATAACGTATAACGTTATATAGTATTACGTTATAACGTATAACGTTATATAGTATTACGTTATAACGTATAACGTTATATAGTATTACGTTATGACGTATAACGTTATATAGTATTACCATATAACGTATAACGTTATATAGTATTACGTTATAACGTTATATAGTATCACCATATAACGTATAACGTTATATAGTATTACGTTATATCGTATAACGTTATATAGTATTACGTTATAACGTATAACGTTATATAGTATTACGTTATAACGTATAACATTATATAGTATTACGTTATAACGTATAACATTATATAGTATTACGTTATAACGTATAACGTATATATAGTATCACCATGTAACGTATAACGTTATATAGTATCACCATGTAACGTATAACGTTATATAGTATCACCATGTAACGTATAACGTTATATAGTATCACCATGTAACGTATAACGTTATATAGTATTACGTTATAACGTATAACGTTATTTAGTATTACCATATAACGTATAACGTTATGTAGTATTACGTTATAACGTATAACGTTATATAGTATTACGTTATAACGTATAACGTTATATAGTATTACGTTATAACGTTTAACGTTATATAGTATTACCATATCACGTATAAAGTTATATAGTATTACGGTATAACGTATAACGCTACATACTATTACGTTATAACGTTATATAGTATCACCATGTAACGTATAACGTTATATAGTATTACGTTATATCGTATAACGTTATATAGTATTACGTTATAACGTATAACGTTATATAGTATTACGTTATAACGTATAATATTATATAGTATTACGTTATAACGTATAACATTATATAGTATTACGTTATAACGTATAACGTTATATAGTATCACCATGTAACGTATAACGTTATATAGTATCACCATGTAACGTATAACGTTATATAGTATCACCATGTAACGTATAACGTTATATAGTATCGCCATGTAACGTATAACGTTATATAGTATTACGTTATAACGTATAACGTTATTTAGTATTACCATATAACGTATAACGTTATGTAGTATTACGTTATAACGTATAACGTTATATAGTATTACGTTATAACGTATAACGTTATATAGTATTACGTTATAACGTTAACGTTATATAGTATTACCATATCACGTATAAAGTTATATAGTATTACGGTATAACGTATAACGCTACATACTATTACGTTATAACGTTATATAGTATCACCATGTAACGTATAACGTTATATACTATTACGTTATAACGTATAACGTTATATAGTATTACGTTATAACGTATAACGTTATATAGTATTACGTTATAACGTATAACGTTATATAGTATTACGTTATAGCGTATAACGTTATATAGTATTACGTTATAACGTATAACGTTATATAGTATTACGTTATAACGTGTAACATTTTATAGTATTACGTTATAACGTATAACGTTATATAGTATCACCATGTAACGTACAACGTTATATAGTATTACGTTATAACGTATAACGTTATATAGTATTACGTTATAACGTATAACGTTATATAGTATTACGTTATTTCGTATAACGTTATATAGTATTACGTTATAACGTATAACGTTATATAGTATTACCATATAACGTATAACGTTATATAGTATTACGTTATAACGTATAACGTTATATAGTATTACGTTATAACGTATAACGTTATATTGTATTACGTTATAACGTATAATGTTATATAGTATTACGTTATAACGTATAACGTTATATAGTATTACGTTATAACGTATAACGATATATAGTATTACGTTATAACGTATAACGTTATTTAGTATTACCATATAACGTATAACGTTATGTAGTATTACGTTATAACGTATAACGTTATATAGTATTACGTTATAACGTATAACGTTATATAGTATTACGTTATAACGTATAACGTTATATAGTATTACGTTATGACGTATAACGTTATATAGTATTACCATATAACGTATAACGTTATATAGTATTACGTTATAACGTTATATAGTATCACCATATAACGTATAACGTTATATAGTATTACGTTATATCGTATAACGTTATCTAGTATTACGTTATAACGTATTACGTTACATATTATTACGTTATAACGTATAACGTTATATAGTATTACGTTATAACGTATAACGTTATTTAGTATTACCATATAACGTATAACGTTATATAGTATTACGTTATAACGTATAACGTTATTTAGTATTACCATATAACGTATAACGTTATGTAGTATTACGCTATAACGTATAACGTTATATAGTATTACGTTATAACGTATAACGTTATATAGTATTACCATATAACGTATAACGTTATATAGTATTACGTTATAACGTATAACGTTATATAGTATTACGTTATAACGTATAACGTTATTTAGTATTACCACATAACGTATAACGTTATGTAGTATTACGTTATAACGTATAACGTTATATAGTATTACGTTATAACGTATAACGTTATATAGTATTACGTTATAACGTATAACGTTATATAGTATTACGTTATGACGTATAACGTTATATAGTATTACCATATAACGTATAACGTTATATAGTATTACGTTATAACGTTATATAGTATCACCATATAACGTATAACGTTATATAGTATTACGTTATAACGTATAACGTTATTTAGTATTACCACATAACGTATAACGTTATATAGTATTACGTTATAACGTATAACGTTATATAGTATTACGTTATAACGTATAACATTATATAGTATTACGTTATAACGTATAACGTTATATAGTATTACGTTATAACGTATATCGTTATATAGTATTACCATATAACGTATAACGTTATATAGTATTACGTTATAACGTATAACGTTATATAGTATTACGTTATAACGTATAACGTTATATAGTATTACGTTATAACGTATAGCGTTATATAGTATTACGTTATGACGTATAACGTTATATAGTATTACCATATAACGTATAACGTTATATAGTATTACGTTATAACGTTATATAGTATCACCATATAACGTATAACGTTATATAGTATTACGTTATATCGTATAACGTTATATAGTATTACGTTATAACGTATAACGTTATATAGTATTACGTTATAACGTATAACATTATATAGTATTACGTTATAACGTATAACATTATATAGTATTACGTTATAACGTATAACGTTATATAGTATCACCATGTAACGTATAACGTTATATAGTATCACCATGTAACGTATAACGTTATATAGTATCACCATGTAACGTATAACGTTATATAGTAATACGTTATAACGTATAACGTTATTTAGTATTACCATATAACGTATAACGTTATGTAGTATTACGTTATAACGTATAACGTTATATAGTATTACCATATAACGTATAACGTTATATAGTATTACCATATAACGGATAACGTTATATAGTATTACCATATAACATATAACGTTATATAGTATTACGTTATAACGTATAACGTTATATAGTATTACGTTATAACGTATAACGTCATATAGTATTACGTTATAACGTATATCGTTATATAGTATCACCATATAACGTATAACGTTATATAGTATTACGTTATATCGTATAACGTTATATAGTATTACGTTATAACGTATAACGTTATATAGTATTACGTTATAACGTATAACATTATATAGTATTACGTTATAACGTATAACATTATATAGTATTACGTTATAACGTATAACGTTATATAGTATCACCATGTAACGTATAACGTTATATAGTATCACCATGTAACGTATAACGTTATATAGTATCACCATGTAACGTATAACGTTATATAGTATCACCATGTAACGTATAACGTTATATAGTATTACGTTATAACGTATAACGTTATATAGTATTACGTTATAACGTATAACGTTATATAGTATTACGTTATAACGTATAACGTTATATAGTATTACGTTATGACGTATAACGTTATATAGTATTACCATATAACGTATAACGTTATATAGTATTACTTTATAACGTTATATAGTATCACCATATAACGTATAACGTTATATAGTATTACGTTATATCGTATAACGTTATATAGTATTACGTTATAACGTATAACGTTATATAGTATTACGTTATAACTTATAACGTTATGTAGTATTACGTTATAACGTATAACGTTATATAGTATTACGTTATAACGTATAACGTTATATCGTATTACGTTATAACGTATAACGTTATATAGTATTACGTTATAACGTATATCGTTATATAGTATTACCATATAACGTATAACGTTATATAGTATTACGTTATAACGTATAACGTTATATAGTATTACGTTATAACGTATAACGTTATATAGTATTACGTTATAACGTATAACGTTATATAGTATTACGTTATGACGTATAACGTTATATAGTATTACCATATAACGTATAACGTTATATAGTATTACGTTATAACGTTATATAGTATCACCATATAACGTATAACGTTATATAGTATTACGTTATATCGTATAACGTTATATAGTATTACGTTATAACGTATAACGTTATATAGTATTACGTTATAACGTATAACATTATATAGTATTACGTTATAACGTATAACATTATATAGTATTACGTTATAACGTATAACGTTATATAGTATCACCATGTAACGTATAACGTTATATAGTATCACCATGTAACGTATAACGTTATATAGTATCACCATGTAACGTATAACGTTATATAGTATCACCATGTAACGTATAACGTTATATAGTATTACGTTATAACGTATAACGTTATTTAGTATTACCATATAACGTATAACGTTATGTAGTATTACGTTATAACGTATAACGTTATATAGTATTACGTTATAACGTATAACGTTATATAGTATTACGTTATAACGTTTAACGTTATATAGTATTACCATATCACGTATAAAGTTATATAGTATTACGGTATAACGTATAACGCTACATACTATTACGTTATAACGTTATATAGTATCACCATGTAACGTATAACGTTATATAGTATTACGTTATATCGTATAACGTTATATAGTATTACGTTATAACGTATAACGTTATATAGTATTACGTTATAACGTATAATATTATATAGTATTACGTTATAACGTATAACATTATATAGTATTACGTTATAACGTATAACGTTATATAGTATCACCATGTAACGTATAACGTTATATAGTATCACCATGTAACGTATAACGTTATATAGTATCACCATGTAACGTATAACGTTATATAGTATCGCCATGTAACGTATAACGTTATATAGTATTACGTTATAACGTATAACGTTATTTAGTATTACCATATAACGTATAACGTTATGTAGTATTACGTTATAACGTATAACGTTATATAGTATTACGTTATAACGTATAACGTTATATAGTATTACGTTATAACGTTTAACGTTATATAGTATTACCATATCACGTATAAAGTTATATAGTATTACGGTATAACGTATAACGCTACATACTATTACGTTATAACGTTATATAGTATCACCATGTAACGTATAACGTTATATACTATTACGTTATAACGTATAACGTTATATAGTATTACGTTATAACGTATAACGTTATATAGTATTACGTTATAACGTATAACGTTATATAGTATTACGTTATAGCGTATAACGTTATATAGTATTACGTTATAACGTATAACGTTATATAGTATTACGTTATAACGTGTAACATTTTATAGTATTACGTTATAACGTATAACGTTATATAGTATCACCATGTAACGTACAACGTTATATAGTATTACGTTATAACGTATAACGTTATATAGTATTACGTTATAACGTATAACGTTATATAGTATTACGTTATTTCGTATAACGTTATATAGTATTACGTTATAACGTATAACGTTATATAGTATTACCATATAACGTATAACGTTATATAGTATTACGTTATAACGTATAACGTTATATAGTATTACGTTATAACGTATAACGTTATATTGTATTACGTTATAACGTATAATGTTATATAGTATTACGTTATAACGTATAACGTTATATAGTATTACGTTATAACGTATAACGATATATAGTATTACGTTATAACGTATAACGTTATTTAGTATTACCATATAACGTATAACGTTATGTAGTATTACGTTATAACGTATAACGTTATATAGTATTACGTTATAACGTATAACGTTATATAGTATTACGTTATAACGTATAACGTTATATAGTATTACGTTATGACGTATAACGTTATATAGTATTACCATATAACGTATAACGTTATATAGTATTACGTTATAACGTTATATAGTATCACCATATAACGTATAACGTTATATAGTATTACGTTATATCGTATAACGTTATCTAGTATTACGTTATAACGTATTACGTTACATATTATTACGTTATAAACGTATAACGTTATATAGTATTACGTTATAACGTATAACGTTATTTAGTATTACCATATAACGTATAACGTTATATAGTATTACGTTATAACGTATAACGTTATTTAGTATTACCATATAACGTATAACGTTATGTAGTATTACGCTATAACGTATAACGTTATATAGTATTACGTTATAACGTATAACGTTATATAGTATTACCATATAACGTATAACGTTATATAGTATTACGTTATAACGTATAACGTTATATAGTATTACGTTATAACGTATAACGTTATTTAGTATTACCACATAACGTATAACGTTATGTAGTATTACGTTATAACGTATAACGTTATATAGTATTACGTTATAACGTATAACGTTATATAGTATTACGTTATAACGTATAACGTTATATAGTATTACGTTATGACGTATAACGTTATATAGTATTACCATATAACGTATAACGTTATATAGTATTACGTTATAACGTTATATAGTATCACCATATAACGTATAACGTTATATAGTATTACGTTATAACGTATAACGTTATTTAGTATTACCACATAACGTATAACGTTATATAGTATTACGTTATAACGTATAACGTTATATAGTATTACGTTATAACGTATAACATTATATAGTATTACGTTATAACGTATAACGTTATATAGTATTACGTTATAACGTATATCGTTATATAGTATTACCATATAACGTATAACGTTATATAGTATTACGTTATAACGTATAACGTTATATAGTATTACGTTATAACGTATAACGTTATATAGTATTACGTTATAACGTATAGCGTTATATAGTATTACGTTATGACGTATAACGTTATATAGTATTACCATATAACGTATAACGTTATATAGTATTACGTTATAACGTTATATAGTATCACCATATAACGTATAACGTTATATAGTATTACGTTATATCGTATAACGTATATAGTATTACGTTATAACGTATAACGTTATATAGTATTACGTTATAACGTATAACATTATATAGTATTACGTTATAACGTATAACATTATATAGTATTACGTTATAACGTATAACGTTATATAGTATCACCATGTAACGTATAACGTTATATAGTATCACCATGTAACGTATAACGTTATATAGTATCACCATGTAACGTATAACGTTATATAGTAATACGTTATAACGTATAACGTTATTTAGTATTACCATATAACGTATAACGTTATGTAGTATTACGTTATAACGTATAACGTTATATAGTATTACCATATAACGTATAACGTTATATAGTATTACCATATAACGGATAACGTTATATAGTATTACCATATAACATATAACGTTATATAGTATTACGTTATAACGTATAACGTTATATAGTATTACGTTATAACGTATAACGTCATATAGTATTACGTTATAACGTATAACGTTATATAGTATTACGTTATAACGTATAACGTTATATAGTATTACGTTATAACGTTTAACGTTATATAGTATTACCATATCACGTATAAAGTTATATAGTAATACGTTATAACGTATAACGTTATTTAGTATTACCATATAACGTATAACGTTATGTAGTATTACGTTATAACGTATAACGTTATATAGTATTACCATATAACGTATAACGTTATATAGTATTACCATATAACGTATAACGTTATATAGTATTACCATATAACGTATAACGTTATATAGTATTACGTTATAACGTATAACGTTATATAGTATTACGTTATAACGTATAACGTCATATAGTATTACGTTATAACGTATAACGTTATATAGTATTACGTTATAACGTATAACGTTATATAGTATTACGTTATAACGTATAACGTTATATAGTATTACGTTATAGCGTATAACGTTATATAGTATTACGTTATAACGTATAACGTTATATAGTATTACGTTATAACGTGTAACGTTTTATAGTATTACGTTATAACGTATAACGTTATATAGTATCACCATGTAACGTACAACGTTATATAGTATTACGTTATAACGTATAACGTTATATAGTATTACGTTATAACGTATAACGTTATATAGTATTACGTTATTTCGTATAACGTTATATAGTATTACGTTATAACGTTATATAGTATCACCATATAACGTATAACGTTATATAGTATTACGTTATATCGTATAACGTTATATAGTATTACGTTATATCGTATAACGTTATCTAGTATTACGTTATAACGTATTACGTTACATATTATTACGTTATAACGTATAACGTTATATAGTATTACGTTATAACGTATAACGTTATTTAGTATTACCATATAACGTATAACGTTATATAGTATTACGTTATAACGTATAACGTTATTTAGTATTACCATATAACGTATAACGTTATGTAGTATTACGCTATAACGTATAACGTTATATAGTATTACGTTATAACGTATAACGTTATATAGTATTACGTTATAACGTATAACGTTATATAGTATTACGTTATAACGTATAACGTTATATAGTATTACGTTATAACGTATAACGTTATATAGTATTACGTTATAACGTATAACGTTATATAGTATTACGTTATAACGTATAACGTTATATAGTATTACGTTATAACGTATAACGTTATATAGTATTACGTTATAACGTATAACGTTATTTAGTATTACCACATAACGTATAACGTTATGTAGTATTACGTTATAACGTATAACGTTATATAGTATTACGTTATAACGTATAACGTTATATAGTATTACGTTATAACGTATAACGTTATATAGTATTACGTTATGACGTATAACGTTATATAGTATTACCATATAACGTATAACGTTATATAGTATTACGTTATAACGTTATATAGTATCACCATATAACGTATAACGTTATATAGTATTACGTTATAACGTATAACGTTATTTAGAATTACCACATAACGTATAACGTTATATAGTATTACGTTATAACGTATAACGTTATATAGTATTACGTTATAACGTATAACATTATATAGTATTACGTTATAACGTATAACATTATATAGTATTACGTTATAACGTATAACGTTATATCGTATTACGTTATAACGTATAACGTTATATAGTATTACGTTATAACGTATATCGTTATATAGTATTACCATATAACGTATAACGTTATATAGTATTACGTTATAACGTATAACGTTATATAGTATTACGTTATAACGTATAACGTTATATAGTATTACGTTATAACGTATAGCGTTATATAGTATTACGTTATGACGTATAACGTTATATAGTATTACCATATAACGTATAACGTTATATAGTATTACGTTATAACGTTATATAGTATCACCATATAACGTATAACGTTATATAGTATTACGTTATATCGTATAACGTTATATAGTATTACGTTATAACGTATAACGTTATATAGTATTACGTTATAACTTATAACGTTATGTAGTATTACGTTATAACGTATAACGTTATATAGTATTACGTTATAACGTATAACGTTATATCGTATTACGTTATAACGTATAACGTTATATAGTATTACGTTATAACGTATATCGTTATATAGTATTACCATATAACGTATAACGTTATATAGTATTACGTTATAACGTATAACGTTATATAGTATTACGTTATAACGTATAACGTTATATAGTATTACGTTATAACGTATAACGTTATATAGTATTACGTTATGACGTATAACGTTATATAGTATTACCATATAACGTATAACGTTATATAGTATTACGTTATAACGTTATATAGTATCACCATATAACGTATAACGTTATATAGTATTACGTTATATCGTATAACGTTATATAGTATTACGTTATAACGTATAACGTTATATAGTATTACGTTATAACGTATAACATTATATAGTATTACGTTATAACGTATAACATTATATAGTATTACGTTGTAACGTATAACGTTATATAGTATCACCATGTAACGTATAACGTTATATAGTATCACCATGTAACGTATAACGTTATATAGTATCACCATGTAACGTATAACGTTATATAGTATCACCATGTAACGTATAACGTTATATAGTATTACGTTATAACGTATAACGTTATTTAGTATTACCATATAACGTATAACGTTATGTAGTATTACGTTATAACGTATAACGTTATATAGTATTACGTTATAACGTATAACGTTATATAGTATTACGTTATAACGTTTAACGTTATATAGTATTACCATATCACGTATAAAGTTATATAGTATTACGGTATAACGTATAACGCTACATACTATTACGTTATAACGTTATATAGTATCACCATGTAACGTATAACGTTATATAGTATTACGTTATATCGTATAACGTTATATAGTATTACGTTATAACGTATAACGTTATATAGTATTACGTTATAACTTATAACGTTATGTAGTATTACGTTATAGCGTATAACGTTATATAGTATTACGTTATAACGTATAACGTTATATCGTATTACGTTATAACGTATAACGTTATATAGTATTACGTTATAACGTATATCGTTATATAGTATTACCATATAACGTATAACGTTATATAGTATTACGTTATAACGTATAACGTTATATAGTATTACGTTATAACGTATAACGTTATATAGTATTACGTTATAACGTATAACGTTATATAGTATTACGTTATGACGTATAACGTTATATAGTATTACCATATAACGTATAACGTTATATAGTATTACGTTATAACGTTATATAGTATCACCATATAACGTATAACGTTATATAGTATTACGTTATATCGTATAACGTTATATAGTATTACGTTATAACGTATAACGTTATATAGTATTACGTTATAACGTATAACATTATATAGTATTACGTTATAACGTATAACATTATATAGTATTACGTTATAACGTATAACGTTATATAGTATCACCATGTAACGTATAACGTTATATAGTATCACCATGTAACGTATAACGTTATATAGTATCACCATGTAACGTATAACGTTATATAGTATCACCATGTAACGTATAACGTTATATAGTATTACGTTATAACGTATAACGTTATTTAGTATTACCATATAACGTATAACGTTATGTAGTATTACGTTATAACGTATAACGTTATATAGTATTACGTTATAACGTATAACGTTATATAGTATTACGTTATAACGTTTAACGTTATATAGTATTACCATATCACGTATAAAGTTATATAGTATTACGGTATAACGTATAACGCTACATACTATTACGTTATAACGTTATATAGTATCACCATGTAACGTATAACGTTATATAGTATTACGTTATAACGTATAACGTTATATAGTATTACGTTATAACGTATAACGTTATATAGTATTACGTTATAACGTATAACGTTATATAGTATTACGTTATAGCGTATAACGTTATATAGTATTACGTTATAACGTATAACGTTATATAGTATTACGTTATAACGTGTAACATTTTATAGTATTACGTTATAACGTATAACGTTATATAGTATCACCATGTAACGTACAACGTTATATAGTATTACGTTATAACGTATAACGTTATATAGTATTACGTTATAACGTATAACGTTATATAGTATTACGTTATTTCGTATAACGTTATATAGTATTACGTTATAACGTATAACGTTATATAGTATTACCATATAACGTATAACGTTATATAGTATTACGTTATAACGTATAACGTTATATAGTATTACGTTATAACGTATAACGTTATATAGTATTACGTTATAACGTATAATGTTATATAGTATTACGTTATAACGTATAACGTTATATAGTATTACGTTATAACGTATAACGATATATAGTATTACGTTATAACGTATAACGTTATTTAGTATTACCATATAACGTATAACGTTATGTAGTATTACGTTATAACGTATAACGTTATATAGTATTACGTTATAACGTATAACTTTATATAGTATTACGTTATAACGTATAACGTTATATAGTATTACGTTATGACGTATAACGTTATATAGTATTACCATATAACGTATAACGTTATATAGTATTACGTTATAACGTTATATAGTATCACCATATAACGTATAACGTTATATAGTATTACGTTATATCGTATAACGTTATCTAGTATTACGTTATAACGTATTACGTTACATATTATTACGTTATAACGTATAACGTTATATAGTATTACGTTATGACGTATAACGTTATATAGTATTACCATATAACGTATAACGTTATATAGTATTACGTTATAACGTTATATAGTATCACCATATAACGTATAACGTTATATAGTATTACGTTATATCGTATAACGTTATATAGTATTACGTTATAACGTATAACGTTATATAGTATTACGTTATAACGTATAACATTATATAGTATTACGTTATAACGTATAACATTATATAGTATTACGTTATAACGTATAACGTTATATAGTATCACCATGTAACGTATAACGTTATATAGTATCACCATGTAACGTATAACGTTATATAGTATCACCATGTAACGTATAACGTTATATAGTATCACCATGTAACGTATAACGTTATATAGTATTACGTTATAACGTATAACGTTATTTAGTATTACCATATAACGTATAACGTTATGTAGTATTACGTTATAACGTATAACGTTATATAGTATTACGTTATAACGTATAACGTTATGTAGTATTACGTTATAACGTTTAACGTTATATAGTATTACCATATCACGTATAAAGTTATATAGTATTACGGTATAACGTATAACGCTACATACTATTACGTTATAACGTTATATAGTATCACCATGTAACGTATAACGTTATATAGTATTACGTTATATCGTATAACGTTATATAGTATTACGTTATAACGTATAACGTTATATAGTATTACGTTATAACTTATAACGTTATGTAGTATTACGTTATAGCGTATAACGTTATATAGTATTACGTTATAACGTATAACGTTATATCGTATTACGTTATAACGTATAACGTTATATAGTATTACGTTATAACGTATATCGTTATATAGTATTACCATATAACGTATAACGTTATATAGTATTACGTTATAACGTATAACGTTATATAGTATTACGTTATAACGTATAACGTTATATAGTATTACGTTATAACGTATAACGTTATATAGTATTACGTTATGACGTATAACGTTATATAGTATTACCATATAACGTATAACGTTATATAGTATTACGTTATAACGTTATATAGTATCACCATATAACGTATAACGTTATATAGTATTACGTTATATCGTATAACGTTATATAGTATTACGTTATAACGTATAACGTTATATAGTATTACGTTATAACGTATAACATTATATAGTATTACGTTATAACGTATAACATTATATAGTATTACGTTATAACGTATAACGTTATATAGTATCACCATGTAACGTATAACGTTATATAGTATCACCATGTAACGTATAACGTTATATAGTATCACCATGTAACGTATAACGTTATATAGTATCACCATGTAACGTATAACGTTATATAGTATTACGTTATAACGTATAACGTTATTTAGTATTACCATATAACGTATAACGTTATGTAGTATTACGTTATAACGTATAACGTTATATAGTATTACGTTATAACGTATAACGTTATATAGTATTACGTTATAACGTTTAACGTTATATAGTATTACCATATCACGTATAAAGTTATATAGTATTACGGTATAACGTATAACGCTACATACTATTACGTTATAACGTTATATAGTATCACCATGTAACGTATAACGTTATATAGTATTACGTTATATCGTATAACGTTATATAGTATTACGTTATAACGTATAACGTTATATAGTATTACGTTATAACTTATAACGTTATGTAGTATTACGTTATAGCGTATAACGTTATATAGTATTACGTTATAACGTATAACGTTATATCGTATTACGTTATAACGTATAACGTTATATAGTATTACGTTATAACGTATATCGTTATATAGTATTACCATATAACGTATAACGTTATATAGTATTACGTTATAACGTATAACGTTATATAGTATTACGTTATAACGTATAACGTTATATAGTATTACGTTATAACGTATAACGTTATATAGTATTACGTTATGACGTATAACGTTATATAGTATTACCATATAACGTATAACGTTATATAGTATTACGTTATAACGTTATATAGTATCACCATATAACGTATAACGTTATATAGTATTACGTTATATCGTATAACGTTATATAGTATTACGTTATAACGTATACCGTTATATAGTATTACGTTATAACGTATAACATTATATAGTATTACGTTATAACGTATAACATTATATAGTATTACGTTATAACGTATAACGTTATATAGTATCACCATGTAACGTATAACGTTATATAGTATCACCATGTAACGTATAACGTTATATAGTATCACCATGTAACGTATAACGTTATATAGTATCACCATGTAACGTATAACGTTATATAGTATTACGTTATAACGTATGACGTTATTTAGTATTACCATATAACGTATAACGTTATGTAGTATTACGTTATAACGTATAACGTTATATAGTATTACGTTATAACGTATAACGTTATATAGTATTACGTTATAACGTTTAACGTTATATAGTATTACCATATCACGTATAAAGTTATATAGTATTACGGTATAACGTATAACGCTACATACTATTACGTTATAACGTTATATAGTATCACCATGTAACGTATAACGTTATATAGTATTACGTTATAACGTATAACGTTATATAGTATTACGTTATAACGTATAACGTTATATAGTATTACGTTATAACGTATAACGTTATATAGTATTACGTTATAGCGTATAACGTTATATAGTATTACGTTATAACGTATAACGTTATATAGTATTACGTTATAACGTGTAACATTTTATAGTATTACGTTATAACGTATAACGTTATATAGTATCACCATGTAACGTACAACGTTATATAGTATTACGTTATAACGTATAACGTTATATAGTATTACGTTATAACGTATAACGTTATATAGTATTACGTTATTTCGTATAACGTTATATAGTATTACGTTATAACGTATAACGTTATATAGTATTACCATATAACGTATAACGTTATATAGTATTACGTTATAACGTATAACGTTATATAGTATTACGTTATAACGTATAACGTTATATAGTATTACGTTATAACGTATAATGTTATATAGTATTACGTTATAACGTATAACGTTATATAGTATTACGTTATAACGTATAACGATATATAGTATTACGTTATAACGTATAACGTTATTTAGTATTACCATATAACGTATAACGTTATGTAGTATTACGTTATAACGTATAACGTTATATAGTATTACGTTATAACGTATAACTTTATATAGTATTACGTTATAACGTATAACGTTATATAGTATTACGTTATGACGTATAACGTTATATAGTATTACCATATAACGTATAACGTTATATAGTATTACGTTATAACGTTATATAGTATCACCATATAACGTATAACGTTATATAGTATTACGTTATATCGTATAACGTTATCTAGTATTACGTTATAACGTATTACGTTACATATTATTACGTTATAACGTATAACGTTATATAGTATTACGTTATGACGTATAACGTTATATAGTATTACCATATAACGTATAACGTTATATAGTATTACGTTATAACGTTATATAGTATCACCATATAACGTATAACGTTATATAGTATTACGTTATATCGTATAATGTTATATAGTATTACGTTATAACGTATAACGTTATATAGTATTACGTTATAACGTATAACATTATATAGTATTACGTTATAACGTATAACATTATATAGTATTACGTTATAACGTATAACGTTATATAGTATCACCATGTAACGTATAACGTTATATAGTATCACCATGTAACGTATAACGTTATATAGTATCACCATGTAACGTATAACGTTATATAGTATCACCATGTAACGTATAACGTTATATAGTATTACGTTATAACGTATAACGTTATTTAGTATTACCATATAACGTATAACGTTATGTAGTATTACGTTATAACGTATAACGTTATATAGTATTACGTTATAACGTATAACGTTATATAGTATTACGTTATAACGTTTAACGTTATATAGTATTACCATATCACGTATAAAGTTATATAGTATTACGGTATAACGTATAACGCTACATACTATTACGTTATAACGTTATATAGTATCACCATGTAACGTATAACGTTATATAGTATTACGTTATATCGTATAACGTTATATAGTATTACGTTATAACGTATAACGTTATATAGTATTACGTTATAACTTATAACGTTATGTAGTATTACGTTATAGCGTATAACGTTATATAGTATTACGTTATAACGTATAACGTTATATCGTATTACGTTATAACGTATAACGTTATATAGTATTACGTTATAACGTATATCGTTATATAGTATTACCATATAACGTATAACGTTATATAGTATTACGTTATAACGTATAACGTTATATAGTATTACGTTATAACGTATAACGTTATATAGTATTACGTTATAACGTATAACGTTATATAGTATTACGTTATGACGTATAACGTTATATAGTATTACCATATAACGTATAACGTTATATAGTATTACGTTATAACGTTATATAGTATCACCATATAACGTATAACGTTATATAGTATTACGTTATATCGTATAACGTTATATAGTATTACGTTATAACGTATAACGTTATATAGTATTACGTTATAACGTATAACATTATATAGTATTACGTTATAACGTATAACATTATATAGTATTACGTTATAACGTATAACGTTATATAGTATCACCATGTAACGTATAACGTTATATAGTATCACCATGTAACGTATAACGTTATATAGTATCACCATGTAACGTATAACGTTATATAGTATCACCATGTAACGTATAACGTTATATAGTATTACGTTATAACGTATGACGTTATTTAGTATTACCATATAACGTATAACGTTATGTAGTATTACGTTATAACGTATAACGTTATATAGTATTACGTTATAACGTATAACGTTATATAGTATTACGTTATAACGTTTAACGTTATATAGTATTACCATATCACGTATAAAGTTATATAGTATTACGGTATAACGTATAACGCTACATACTATTACGTTATAACGTTATATAGTATCACCATGTAACGTATAACGTTATATAGTATTACGTTATAACGTATAACGTTATATAGTATTACGTTATAACGTATAACGTTATATAGTATTACGTTATAACGTATAACGTTATATAGTATTACGTTATAGCGTATAACGTTATATAGTATTACGTTATAACGTATAACGTTATATAGTATTACGTTATAACGTGTAACATTTTATAGTATTACGTTATAACGTATAACGTTATATAGTATCACCATGTAACGTACAACGTTATATAGTATTACGTTATAACGTATAACGTTATATAGTATTACGTTATAACGTATAACGTTATATAGTATTACGTTATTTCGTATAACGTTATATAGTATTACGTTATAACGTATAACGTTATATAGTATTACCATATAACGTATAACGTTATATAGTATTACGTTATAACGTATAACGTTATATAGTATTACGTTATAACGTATAACGTTATATAGTATTACGTTATAACGTATAATGTTATATAGTATTACGTTATAACGTATAACGTTATATAGTATTACGTTATAACGTATAACGATATATAGTATTACGTTATAACGTATAACGTTATTTAGTATTACCATATAACGTATAACGTTATGTAGTATTACGTTATAACGTATAACGTTATATAGTATTACGTTATAACGTATAACTTTATATAGTATTACGTTATAACGTATAACGTTATATAGTATTACGTTATGACGTATAACGTTATATAGTATTACCATATAACGTATAACGTTATATAGTATTACGTTATAACGTTATATAGTATCACCATATAACGTATAACGTTATATAGTATTACGTTATATCGTATAACGTTATCTAGTATTACGTTATAACGTATTACGTTACATATTATTACGTTATAACGTATAACGTTATATAGTATTACGTTATAACGTATAACGTTATTTAGTATTACCATATAACGTATAACGTTATATAGTATTACGTTATAACGTATAACGTTATTTAGTATTACCATATAACGTATAACGTTATGTAGTATTACGCTATAACGTATAACGTTATATAGTATTACGTTATAACGTATAACGTTATATAGTATTACGTTATAACGTATAACGTTATATAGTATTACGTTATAACGTATAACGTTATATAGTATTACGTTATAACGTATAACGTTATATAGTATTACGTTATAACGTATAACGTTATATAGTATTACGTTATAACGTATAACGTTATATAGTATTACGTTATAACGTATAACGTTATTTAGTATTACCACATAACGTATAACGTTATGTAGTATTACGTTATAACGTATAACGTTATATAGTATTACGTTATAACGTATAACGTTATATAGTATTACGTTATAACGTATAACGTTATATAGTATTACGTTATGACGTATAACGTTATATAGTATTACCATATAACGTATAACGTTATATAGTATTACGTTATAACGTTATATAGTATCACCATATAACGTATAACGTTATATAGTATTACGTTATAACGTATAACGTTATTTAGTATTACCACATAACGTATAACGTTATATAGTATTACGTTATAACGTATAACGTTATATAGTATTACGTTATAACGTATAACATTATATAGTATTACGTTATAACGTATAACATTATATAGTATTACGTTATAACGTATAAAGTTATATCGTATTACGTTATAACGTATAACGTTATATAGTATTACGTTATAACGTATATCGTTATATAGTATTACCATATAACGTATAACGTTATATAGTATTACGTTATAACGTATAACGTTATATAGTATTACGTTATAACGTATAACGTTATATAGTATTACGTTATAACGTATAGCGTTATATAGTATTACGTTATGACGTATAACGTTATATAGTATTACCATATAACGTATAACGTTATATAGTATTACGTTATAACGTTATATAGTATCACCATATAACGTATAACGTTATATAGTATTACGTTATATCGTATAACGTTATATAGTATTACGTTATAACGTATAACGTTATATAGTATTACGTTATAACGTATAACATTATATAGTATTACGTTATAACGTATAACATTATATAGTATTACGTTATAACGTATAACGTTATATAGTATCACCATGTAACGTATAACGTTATATAGTATCACCATGTAACGTATAACGTTATATAGTATCACCATGTAACGTATAACGTTATATAGTATCACCATGTAACGTATAACGTTATATAGTAATACGTTATAACGTATAACGTTATTTAGTATTACCATATAACGTATAACGTTATGTAGTATTACGTTATAACGTATAACGTTATATAGTATTACCATATAACGTATAACGTTATATAGTATTACCATATAACGTATAACGTTATATAGTATTACCATATAACATATAACGTTATATAGTATTACGTTATAACGTATAACGTTATATAGTATTACGTTATAACGTATAACGTCATATAGTATTACGTTATAACGTATAACGTTATATAGTATTACGTTATAACGTATAACGTTATATAGTATTACGTTATAACGTTTAACGTTATATAGTATTACCATATCACGTATAAAGTTATATAGTAATACGTTATAACGTATAACGTTATTTAGTATTACCATATAACGTATAACGTTATGTAGTATTACGTTATAACGTATAACGTTATATAGTATTACCATATAACGTATAACGTTATATAGTATTACCATATAACGTATAACGTTATATAGTATTACCATATAACGTATAACGTTATATAGTATTACGTTATAACGTATAACGTTATATAGTATTACGTTATAACGTATAACGTCATATAGTATTACGTTATAACGTATAACGTTATATAGTATTACGTTATAACGTATAACGTTATATAGTATTACGTTATAACGTATAACGTTATATAGTATTACGTTATAGCGTATAACGTTATATAGTATTACGTTATAACGTATAACGTTATATAGTATTACGTTATAACGTGTAACATTTTATAGTATTACGTTATAACGTATAACGTTATATAGTATCACCATGTAACGTACAACGTTATATAGTATTACGTTATAACGTATAACGTTATATAGTATTACGTTATAACGTATAACGTTATATAGTATTACGTTATTTCGTATAACGTTATATAGTATTACGTTATAACGTTATATAGTATCACCATATAACGTATAACGTTATATAGTATTACGTTATATCGTATAACGTTATATAGTATTACGTTATATCGTATAACGTTATCTAGTATTACGTTATAACGTATTACGTTACATATTATTACGTTATAACGTATAACGTTATATAGTATTACGTTATAACGTATAACGTTATTTAGTATTACCATATAACGTATAACGTTATATAGTATTACGTTATAACGTATAACGTTATTTAGTATTACCATATAACGTATAACGTTATTTAGTATTACCACATAACGTATAACGTTATGTAGTATTACGTTATAACGTATAACGTTATATAGTATTACGTTATAACGTATAACGTTATATAGTATTACGTTATAACGTATAACGTTATATAGTATTACGTTATGACGTATAACGTTATATAGTATTACCATATAACGTATAACGTTATATAGTATTACGTTAT
Source organism: Bombus flavifrons (assembly GCF_040668555.2). Taxonomy (NCBI): domain Eukaryota; kingdom Metazoa; phylum Arthropoda; class Insecta; order Hymenoptera; family Apidae; genus Bombus; species Bombus flavifrons. The sequence continues at coordinate 28,761 of NW_027185028.1, forward strand.
AACGTATAACATTATATAGTATTACGTTATAACGTATATCATTATATAGTATTACGTTATAACGTATAACGTTATATCGTATTACGTTATAACGTATAACGTTATATAGTATTACGTTATAACGTATATCGTTATATAGTATTACCATATAACGTATAACGTTATATAGTATTACGTTATAACGTATAACGTTATATAGTATTACGTTATAACGTATAACGTTATATAGTATTACGTTATAACGTATAGCGTTATATAGTATTACGTTATGACGTATAACGTTATATAGTATTACCATATAACGTATAACGTTATATAGTATTACGTTATAACGTTATATAGTATCACCATATAACGTATAACGTTATATAGTATTACGTTATATCGTATAACGTTATATAGTATTACGTTATAACGTATAACGTTATATAGTATTACGTTATAACGTATAACATTATATAGTATTACGTTATAACGTATAACATTATATAGTATTACGTTATAACGTATAACGTTATATAGTATCACCATGTAACGTATAACGTTATATAGTATCACCATGTAACGTATAACGTTATATAGTATCACCATGTAACGTATAACGTTATATAGTATCACCATGTAACGTATAACGTTATATAGTAATACGTTATAACGTATAACGTTATTTAGTATTACCATATAACGTATAACGTTATGTAGTATTACGTTATAACGTATAACGTTATATAGTATTACCATATAACGTATAACGTTATATAGTATTACCATATAACGTATAACGTTATATAGTATTACCATATAACGTATAACGTTATATAGTATTACGTTATAACGTATAACGTTATATAGTATTACGTTATAACGTATAACGTCATATAGTATTACGTTATAACGTATAACGTTATATAGTATTACGTTATAACGTATAACGTTATATAGTATTACGTTATAACGTTTAACGTTATATAGTATTACCATATCACGTATAAAGTTATATAGTAATACGTTATAACGTATAACGTTATTTAGTATTACCATATAACGTATAACGTTATGTAGTATTACGTTATAACGTATAACGTTATATAGTATTACCATATAACGTATAACGTTATATAGTATTACCATATAACGTATAACGTTATATAGTATTACCATATAACGTATAACGTTATATAGTATTACGTTATAACGTATAACGTTATATAGTATTACGTTATAACGTATAACGTCATATAGTATTACGTTATAACGTATAACGTTATATAGTATTACGTTATAACGTATAACGTTATATAGTATTACGTTATAACGTATAACGTTATATAGTATTACGTTATAGCGTATAACGTTATATAGTATTACGTTATAACGTATAACGTTATATAGTATTACGTTATAACGTGTAACATTTTATAGTATTACGTTATAACGTATAACGTTATATAGTATCACCATGTAACGTACAACGTTATATAGTATTACGTTATAACGTATAACGTTATATAGTATTACGTTATAACGTATAACGTTATATAGTATTACGTTATTTCGTATAACGTTATATAGTATTACGTTATAACGTTATATAGTATCACCATATAACGTATAACGTTATATAGTATTACGTTATATCGTATAACGTTATATAGTATTACGTTATAACGTATTACGTTATATAGTATTACGTTATAACGTATAACGTTATATAGTATTACGTTATAACGTATAACGTTATATAGTATTACGTAATAACGTATAACATTATATAGTATTACGTTATAACGTATAACGTTATATAGTATTACGTTATAACGTATAACGTTATATAGTATTACGTTATGACGTATAACGTTATATAGTATTACCATATAACGTATAACGTTATATAGTATTACGTTATAACGTTATATAGTATCACCATATAACGTATAACGTTATATAGTATTACGTTATATCGTATAACGTTATATAGTATTACGTTATAACGTATTACGTTATATAGTATTACCATATAACGTATAACGTTATATAGTATTACGTTATAACGTTATATAGTATCACCATATAACGTATAACGTTATATATTATTATGTTATATCGTATAACGTTATATAGTATCACCATATAACGTATAACGTTATATAGTATTACGTTATATCGTATAACGTTATATAGTATTACGTTATAACGTATAACGTTATTTAGTATTACCACATGACGTATAACGTTATGTAGTATTACGTTATAACGTATAACGTTATATAGTATTACGTTATAATGTATAACGTTATATAGTATTACGTTATAACGTATAACGTTATATAGTATTACGTTATGACGTATAACGTTATATAGTATTACCATATAACGTATAACGTTATATAGTATTACGTTATAACGTTATATAGTATCACCATATAACGTATAACGTTATATAGTATTACGTTATATCGTATAACGTTATATAGTATTACGTTATAACGTATTACGTTATATAGTATTACGTTATAACGTATAACGTTATATAGTATTACGTTATAACGTATAACGTTATATAGTATTACGCTATAACGTATAACATTATATAGTATTACGTTATAACGTATAACATTATATAGTATTACGTTATAACGTATAACGTTATATAGTATCACCATGTAACGTATAACGTTATATAGTATCACCATGTAACGTATAACGTTATATAGTATCACCATGTAACGTATAACGTTATATAGTATTACCATATAACGTATAACGTTATGTAGTATTACGTTATAACGTATAACGTTATATAGTATTACGTTATAACGTATAACGTTATATAGTATTACCGTATAACGTATAACGTTATATAGTATCACGTTATAACGTATAACGTTATATAGTATTACGTTATAACGTATAACGTTATATAGTATTACCGTATAACGTATAACGTTATATAGTATTACGTTATAACGTATAACGTTATATAGTATTACGTTATAACGTATAACGTTATATAGTATTACCGTATAACGTATAACGTTATATAGTATTACGTTATAACGTATAACGTTATATAGTATTACGTTATAACGTATAACGTTATATAGTATTACGTTATAACGTATAACGTTATATAGTATTACCGTATAACGTATAACGTTATATAGTATTACGTTATAACGTATAACGTTATATAGTATTACGTTATGACGTATAACGTTATTTAGTATTACCATATAACGTATAACGTTATGTAGTATTACGCTATAACGTATAACGTTATATAGTATTACGTTATAACGTATAACGTTATATAGTATTACGTTATAACGTATAACGTTATATCGTATTACGTTATAACGTATAACGTTATATAGTATTACGTTATAACGTATATCGTTATATAGTATTACCGTATAACGTATAACGTTATATAGTATTACGTTATAACGTATAACGTTATATAGTATTACGTTATAACGTATAACGTTATATAGTATTACGTTATAACGTATAACATTATATAGTATTACGTTATAACGTATAACGTTATATAGTATCACCATGTAACGTATAACGTTATATAGTATCACCATGTAACGTATAACGTTATATAGTATCACCATGTAACGTATAACGTTATATAGTATCACCATGTAACGTATAACGTTATATAGTATTACGTTATAACGTATGACGTTATTTAGTATTACCATATAACGTATAACGTTATGTAGTATTACGTTATAACGTATAACGTTATATAGTATTACGTTATAACGTATAACGTTATATAGTATTACGTTATAACGTTTAACGTTATATAGTATTACCATATCACGTATAAAGTTATATAGTATTACGGTATAACGTATAACGCTACATACTATTACGTTATAACGTTATATAGTATCACCATGTAACGTATAACGTTATATAGTATTACGTTATAACGTATAACGTTATATAGTATTACGTTATAACGTATAACGTTATATAGTATTACGTTATAACGTATAACGTTATATAGTATTACGTTATAGCGTATAACGTTATATAGTATTACGTTATAACGTATAACGTTATATAGTATTACGTTATAACGTGTAACATTTTATAGTATTACGTTATAACGTATAACGTTATATAGTATCACCATGTAACGTACAACGTTATATAGTATTACGTTATAACGTATAACGTTATATAGTATTACGTTATAACGTATAACGTTATATAGTATTACGTTATTTCGTATAACGTTATATAGTATTACGTTATAACGTATAACGTTATATAGTATTACCATATAACGTATAACGTTATATAGTATTACGTTATAACGTATAACGTTATATAGTATTACGTTATAACGTATAACGTTATATAGTATTACGTTATAACGTATAATGTTATATAGTATTACGTTATAACGTATAACGTTATATAGTATTACGTTATAACGTATAACGATATATAGTATTACGTTATAACGTATAACGTTATTTAGTATTACCATATAACGTATAACGTTATGTAGTATTACGTTATAACGTATAACGTTATATAGTATTACGTTATAACGTATAACTTTATATAGTATTACGTTATAACGTATAACGTTATATAGTATTACGTTATGACGTATAACGTTATATAGTATTACCATATAACGTATAACGTTATATAGTATTACGTTATAACGTTATATAGTATCACCATATAACGTATAACGTTATATAGTATTACGTTATATCGTATAACGTTATCTAGTATTACGTTATAACGTATTACGTTACATATTATTACGTTATAACGTATAACGTTATATAGTATTACGTTATAACGTATAACGTTATTTAGTATTACCATATAACGTATAACGTTATATAGTATTACGTTATAACGTATAACGTTATTTAGTATTACCATATAACGTATAACGTTATGTAGTATTACGCTATAACGTATAACGTTATATAGTATTACGTTATAACGTATAACGTTATATAGTATTACGTTATAACGTATAACGTTATATAGTATTACGTTATAACGTATAACGTTATATAGTATTACGTTATAACGTATAACGTTATATAGTATTACGTTATAACGTATAACGTTATATAGTATTACGTTATAACGTATAACGTTATATAGTATTACGTTATAACGTATAACGTTATTTAGTATTACCACATAACGTATAACGTTATGTAGTATTACGTTATAACGTATAACGTTATATAGTATTACGTTATAACGTATAACGTTATATAGTATTACGTTATAACGTATAACGTTATATAGTATTACGTTATGACGTATAACGTTATATAGTATTACCATATAACGTATAACGTTATATAGTATTACGTTATAACGTTATATAGTATCACCATATAACGTATAACGTTATATAGTATTACGTTATAACGTATAACGTTATTTAGTATTACCACATAACGTATAACGTTATATAGTATTACGTTATAACGTATAACGTTATATAGTATTACGTTATAACGTATAACATTATATAGTATTACGTTATAACGTATAACATTATATAGTATTACGTTATAACGTATAACGTTATATCGTATTACGTTATAACGTATAACGTTATATAGTATTACGTTATAACGTATATCGTTATATAGTATTACCATATAACGTATAACGTTATATAGTATTACGTTATAACGTATAACGTTATATAGTATTACGTTATAACGTATAACGTTATATAGTATTACGTTATAACGTATAGCGTTATATAGTATTACGTTATGACGTATAACGTTATATAGTATTACCATATAACGTATAACGTTATATAGTATTACGTTATAACGTTATATAGTATCACCATATAACGTATAACGTTATATAGTATTACGTTATATCGTATAACGTTATATAGTATTACGTTATAACGTATAACGTTATATAGTATTACGTTATAACGTATAACATTATATAGTATTACGTTATAACGTATAACATTATATAGTATTACGTTATAACGTATAACGTTATATAGTATCACCATGTAACGTATAACGTTATATAGTATCACCATGTAACGTATAACGTTATATAGTATCACCATGTAACGTATAACGTTATATAGTATCACCATGTAACGTATAACGTTATATAGTAATACGTTATAACGTATAACGTTATTTAGTATTACCATATAACGTATAACGTTATGTAGTATTACGTTATAACGTATAACGTTATATAGTATTACCATATAACGTATAACGTTATATAGTATTACCATATAACGTATAACGTTATATAGTATTACCATATAACATATAACGTTATATAGTATTACGTTATAACGTATAACGTTATATAGTATTACGTTATAACGTATAACGTCATATAGTATTACGTTATAACGTATAACGTTATATAGTATTACGTTATAACGTATAACGTTATATAGTATTACGTTATAACGTTTAACGTTATATAGTATTACCATATCACGTATAAAGTTATATAGTAATACGTTATAACGTATAACGTTATTTAGTATTACCATATAACGTATAACGTTATGTAGTATTACGTTATAACGTATAACGTTATATAGTATTACCATATAACGTATAACGTTATATAGTATTACCATATAACGTATAACGTTATATAGTATTACCATATAACGTATAACGTTATATAGTATTACGTTATAACGTATAACGTTATATAGTATTACGTTATAACGTATAACGTCATATAGTATTACGTTATAACGTATAACGTTATATAGTATTACGTTATAACGTATAACGTTATATAGTATTACGTTATAACGTATAACGTTATATAGTATTACGTTATAGCGTATAACGTTATATAGTATTACGTTATAACGTATAACGTTATATAGTATTACGTTATAACGTGTAACATTTTATAGTATTACGTTATAACGTATAACGTTATATAGTATCACCATGTAACGTACAACGTTATATAGTATTACGTTATAACGTATAACGTTATATAGTATTACGTTATAACGTATAACGTTATATAGTATTACGTTATTTCGTATAACGTTATATAGTATTACGTTATAACGTTATATAGTATCACCATATAACGTATAACGTTATATAGTATTACGTTATATCGTATAACGTTATATAGTATTACGTTATATCGTATAACGTTATCTAGTATTACGTTATAACGTATTACGTTACATATTATTACGTTATAACGTATAACGTTATATAGTATTACGTTATAACGTATAACGTTATTTAGTATTACCATATAACGTATAACGTTATATAGTATTACGTTATAACGTATAACGTTATTTAGTATTACCATATAACGTATAACGTTATTTAGTATTACCACATAACGTATAACGTTATGTAGTATTACGTTATAACGTATAACGTTATATAGTATTACGTTATAACGTATAACGTTATATAGTATTACGTTATAACGTATAACGTTATATAGTATTACGTTATGACGTATAACGTTATATAGTATTACCATATAACGTATAACGTTATATAGTATTACGTTATAACGTTATATAGTATCACCATATAACGTATAACGTTATATAGTATTACGTTATAACGTATAACGTTATTTAGTATTACCACATAACGTATAACGTTATATAGTATTACGTTATAACGTATAACGTTATATAGTATTACGTTATAACGTATAACATTATATAGTATTACGTTATAACGTATATCATTATATAGTATTACGTTATAACGTATAACGTTATATCGTATTACGTTATAACGTATAACGTTATATAGTATTACGTTATAACGTATATCGTTATATAGTATTACCATATAACGTATAACGTTATATAGTATTACGTTATAACGTATAACGTTATATAGTATTACGTTATAACGTATAACGTTATATAGTATTACGTTATAACGTATAGCGTTATATAGTATTACGTTATGACGTATAACGTTATATAGTATTACCATATAACGTATAACGTTATATAGTATTACGTTATAACGTTATATAGTATCACCATATAACGTATAACGTTATATAGTATTACGTTATATCGTATAACGTTATATAGTATTACGTTATAACGTATAACGTTATATAGTATTACGTTATAACGTATAACATTATATAGTATTACGTTATAACGTATAACATTATATAGTATTACGTTATAACGTATAACGTTATATAGTATCACCATGTAACGTATAACGTTATATAGTATCACCATGTAACGTATAACGTTATATAGTATCACCATGTAACGTATAACGTTATATAGTATCACCATGTAACGTATAACGTTATATAGTAATACGTTATAACGTATAACGTTATTTAGTATTACCATATAACGTATAACGTTATGTAGTATTACGTTATAACGTATAACGTTATATAGTATTACCATATAACGTATAACGTTATATAGTATTACCATATAACGTATAACGTTATATAGTATTACCATATAACGTATAACGTTATATAGTATTACGTTATAACGTATAACGTTATATAGTATTACGTTATAACGTATAACGTCATATAGTATTACGTTATAACGTATAACGTTATATAGTATTACGTTATAACGTATAACGTTATATAGTATTACGTTATAACGTTTAACGTTATATAGTATTACCATATCACGTATAAAGTTATATAGTAATACGTTATAACGTATAACGTTATTTAGTATTACCATATAACGTATAACGTTATGTAGTATTACGTTATAACGTATAACGTTATATAGTATTACCATATAACGTATAACGTTATATAGTATTACCATATAACGTATAACGTTATATAGTATTACCATATAACGTATAACGTTATATAGTATTACGTTATAACGTATAACGTTATATAGTATTACGTTATAACGTATAACGTCATATAGTATTACGTTATAACGTATAACGTTATATAGTATTACGTTATAACGTATAACGTTATATAGTATTACGTTATAACGTATAACGTTATATAGTATTACGTTATAGCGTATAACGTTATATAGTATTACGTTATAACGTATAACGTTATATAGTATTACGTTATAACGTGTAACATTTTATAGTATTACGTTATAACGTATAACGTTATATAGTATCACCATGTAACGTACAACGTTATATAGTATTACGTTATAACGTATAACGTTATATAGTATTACGTTATAACGTATAACGTTATATAGTATTACGTTATTTCGTATAACGTTATATAGTATTACGTTATAACGTTATATAGTATCACCATATAACGTATAACGTTATATAGTATTACGTTATATCGTATAACGTTATATAGTATTACGTTATAACGTATTACGTTATATAGTATTACGTTATAACGTATAACGTTATATAGTATTACGTTATAACGTATAACGTTATATAGTATTACGTAATAACGTATAACATTATATAGTATTACGTTATAACGTATAACGTTATATAGTATTACGTTATAACGTATAACGTTATATAGTATTACGTTATGACGTATAACGTTATATAGTATTACCATATAACGTATAACGTTATATAGTATTACGTTATAACGTTATATAGTATCACCATATAACGTATAACGTTATATAGTATTACGTTATATCGTATAACGTTATATAGTATTACGTTATAACGTATTACGTTATATAGTATTACCATATAACGTATAACGTTATATAGTATTACGTTATAACGTTATATAGTATCACCATATAACGTATAACGTTATATATTATTATGTTATATCGTATAACGTTATATAGTATCACCATATAACGTATAACGTTATATAGTATTACGTTATATCGTATAACGTTATATAGTATTACGTTATAACGTATAACGTTATTTAGTATTACCACATGACGTATAACGTTATGTAGTATTACGTTATAACGTATAACGTTATATAGTATTACGTTATAACGTATAACGTTATATAGTATTACCGTATAACGTATAACGTTATATAGTATTACGTTATAACGTATAACGTTATATAGTATTACGTTATAACGTATAACGTTATATAGTATTACCGTATAACGTATAACGTTATATAGTATTACGTTATAACGTATAACGTTATATAGTATTACGTTATAACGTATAACGTTATATAGTATTACGTTATAACGTATAACGTTATATAGTATTACCGTATAACGTATAACGTTATATAGTATTACGTTATAACGTATAACGTTATATAGTATTACGTTATGACGTATAACGTTATTTAGTATTACCATATAACGTATAACGTTATGTAGTATTACGCTATAACGTATAACGTTATATAGTATTACGTTATAACGTATAACGTTATATAGTATTACGTTATAACGTATAACGTTATATCGTATTACGTTATAACGTATAACGTTATATAGTATTACGTTATAACGTATATCGTTATATAGTATTACCGTATAACGTATAACGTTATATAGTATTACGTTATAACGTATAACGTTATATAGTATTACGTTATAACGTATAACGTTATATAGTATTACGTTATAACGTATAACGTTATATAGTATTACCGTATAACGTATAACGTTATATAGTATTACGTTATAACGTATAACGTTATATAGTATTACGTTATGACGTATAACGTTATTTAGTATTACCATATAACGTATAACGTTATGTAGTATTACGCTATAACGTATAACGTTATATAGTATTACGTTATAACGTATAACGTTATATAGTATTACGTTATAACGTATAACGTTATATCGTATTACGTTATAACGTATAACGTTATATAGTATTACGTTATAACGTATATCGTTATATAGTATTACCATATGACGTATAACGTTATATAGTATTACGTTATAACGTATAACGTTATATAGTATTACGTTATAACGTATAACGTTATATAGTATTACGTTATAACGTATAACGTTATATAGTATTACGTTATGACGTATAACGTTATATAGTATTACCATATAACGCATAACGTTATATAGTATTACGTTATAACGTATAACGTTATTTAGTATTACCATATAACGTATAACGTTATGTAGTATTACGTTATAACGTATAACGTTATATAGTATTACCATATAACGTATAACGTTATATAGTATTTCCATATAACGTATAACGTTATATAGTATTACGTTATAACGTATAACGTTATATAGTATTACGTTATAACGTATAACGTTATATAGTATTACGTTATAACGTATAACGTTATATAGTATTACGTTATAACGTATAACGTTATATAGTATTACGTTATAACGTATAACGTTATATAGTATTATGTTATATCGTATAACGTTATATAGTATCACCATATAACGTATAACGTTATATAGTATTACGTTATATCGTATAACGTTATATAGTATCACCATGTAACGTATAACGTTATATAGTATCACCATGTAACGTATAACGTTATATAGTATTACGTTATAACGTATAACGTTATTTAGTATTACCATATAACGTATAACGTTATGTAGTATTACGTTATAACGTATAACGTTATATAGTATTACCATATAACGTATAACGTTATATAGTATTACCATATAACGTATAACGTTATATAGTATTACGTTATAACGTATAACGTTATATAGTATTACGTTATAACGTATAACGTTATATAGTATTATGTTATATCGTATAACGTTATATAGTATCACCATATAACGTATAACGTTATATAGTATTACGTTATATCGTATAACGTTATATAGTATTACGTTATAACGTATAACGTTATTTAGTATTACCACATAACGTATAACGTTATGTAGTATTACGTTATAACGTATAACGTTATATAGTATTACGTTATAATGTATAACGTTATATAGTATTACGTTATAACGTATAACGTTATATAGTATTACGTTATGACGTATAACGTTATATAGTATTACCATATAACGTATAACGTTATATAGTATTACGTTATAACGTATAACGTTATATAGTATTACGTTATGACGTATAACGTTATATAGTATTACGTTATAACGTATAACGTTATATAGTATTACGTTATAACGTATAACGTTATATAGTATTACGTTATAACGTATAACGTTATATAGTATTACGTTATGACGTATAACGTTATATAGTATTACCATATAACGCATAACGTTATATAGTATTACGTTATAACGTATAACGTTATTTAGTATTACCATATAACGTATAACGTTATGTAGTATTACGTTATAACGTATAACGTTATATAGTATTACCATATAACGTATAACGTTATATAGTATTACCATATAACGTATAACGTTATATAGTATTACGTTATAACGTATAACGTTATATAGTATTACGTTATAACGTATAACGTTATATAGTATTACGTTATAACGTATAACGTTATATAGTATTACGTTATAACGTATAACGTTATATAGTATTACGTTATAACGTATAACGTTATATAGTATTATGTTATATCGTATAACGTTATATAGTATCACCAT